>NC_026152.1:19444334-19472092 GCF_000512975.1 Sesamum indicum
GCTGACATTCGCTGTGGCGCATGCTGTCTTCAGGTTCGCCGTCGCCACCTCCGACGCCGCATACCCATCTGCCTACGGCCTTGATCAGTCCTGCACAGCAGCCACTGTGTCCGCCTCTTCTGCCGATGATCTCGTCCCTGTTCGTCGCGAAGTGTATGGAGGTGGTCGTATTATCGACATCAGCCACCGGTACCATTCCGAGATGCCGTCGTGGGAGTCGTCTGACGGCCTCGGGCACTTCCTGTGGCTTGCTAAGACCATGAAGAATGGGTCACTTGCGAATAACTCAGAGATGAAGCTCCCCACTCACACTGGGACACACGTTGATGCACCAGGGCACGTGTTTGACCACTACTTCGACGCCGGCTTTGATGTTGACACGCTTGACCTCGATGTTCTCAACGGTATGAAGTAATTGGTTGTATTCCCCCTTTTTCTTTTCCGCTCCACTTTTTTCCTAACAAAATTTATGCTATAATTGTTATATCCTCGTTGCTCAGTGTAGCAATCTGCGCATAATTTAGAGTTATAGTTGAAATTCTGTTGCTCTTGTTTTTTATGCGCGGCCACATGTTCGATGAAATTACATGAATATACGCACTTGTTCTCGCCTCTGAACCCTTAAATCTTAAGGTCATACTTACTGGACATTCTAGTTAATAGCTGAGGAGAATCGATGCTTGGAAGTTTGTGTTTGACGCGAGAAGGTATTGGTTTGCTTTCTTTGAATTGAGCCGATGTGGAGGGTAGACGACAAAAAGCTTTTTCAATGTGGAAACATAACTTGTGGATGGGAATATTTCAAAGGTTGATACCCACGGACAAATATGGGCCATGACCTGATAAAGATCTTTAGGAGACAGTTGTCAACTAGGCCACTGTAGTTATCAATTCAAGATTGGTACGCCTACACAGAGGTACACTTACAAAGGTCACCGATACTTTTTAACATTATATCGAAGTCTTTACCAACTTCTAACCTGATTAAGGAAAAACACTACATAAATTCTTAGCAAAAAGGAGAGAAATGAGCGCTTTTCATGTTTTGCTGGTTTGGGCTTTGATCCAAGCAATCCCCTTCCTTGCTGTGTCCATATTATTATCCGATTGTGCGTACCCTTCCGGGTATGGGGATGGACCGGGTAATTGTGTTGGAGTTGCTGATGTGAGCTTGAAGCCTCAGAGGGGAGAAGTTGATGAAAATGAAAACATATTTGATATTACTCATAAGTTCACCCCTCATACGCCGGTGGGGGGTTCTACTGAGGGTATTGGTCAGTTCCTTACACTGTTGGAGAGCATGAAGAATGGGTCTGACTACAATTTCTCTGAGATGAAACTACCTGTTCATTCTGGAACTCATGTAGATGCCCCCGGACATATGTACGACAATTACTTTGATGAAGGGTATGATGTGGATACTCTTGATCTCAGAGTCCTCAACGGTAATTATCATGTCAACAATTGGATGGACTGGGTAGGATATATCTGCTGCATTTACACTATTTTACTTTTGATTCTTGCCATGTCTACTATGCTTGTGGTGTTTTGATTCTATATGGGAAGTTCTTCCACAACATCGACGCAGTAACAATCACCTTTTGAATACCTTGTGCTTCCCGTTCATCCTAAGATAAGTCAAAAGAAGTTCAAAAGTTAATTGTATTTTAGTTAATAATACCATTTTATTAAGTTAGTAGGATTGTAGCATCATTCAAAATTGCCCCCTTGATAGCAGTTGCAAGAGACCGGCACAACAATGTGTAAATACCAGCATTATGGATAATTTTACTGTTTCATTTTAGTGACTTGGTGGTGAGCCACAGTTTGAACTTTTAGAATTGATGACAAATTAGAGAGAGCAGATGTTCATCGTACCAGAATGGATTTTCTGCATGTTCGATGATTAATTAGGTTGTGCAACTTTTAATTCCGCCCGAGTCGCTGATTTATCTAGTGCTTTGTTGGACAACTCAACAATTTCACTAGTACGTTTCTTTTCCTTGGGTTTATGGATCGGCCTTGTTGTTTTGTTGGATTTTGACTTATTTGTTACTAGCATTTGTTCCTCCCACGTCAGCTAGAATTCATCACGCCAGAATCTAGAATGATTGAGGAGGTTTGAATCTTTGTACAATTAGTCATGCTTGGGTGTTGTGTTACCTATTGCCTCGTTGCGTCATACTAGAATGGATTTTCTGTATGCTCGATGATTAATTAGGTTATGCAACTTCTAATTCCGCCTGAGTCGCTGTTTTATCTAGTGCTTTGTTGGACAACTCAACAATTTCACTAGTATGTTTCTTTTCCTTGGGTTTATGGATCAGTCTTGGTGTTCTGTTGGATTTTGACTTCTTTGTTACTAGCATTTGCTCCTCCCAACTTGTCAGCTAGAATTCATCACACCAGAATCTAGCATGATTGAGGAGGCTTGAATCTCTGTACACTTGGTCATGCTCGGTTGTTGTGTTACCTATTGGCTCGTTTCTTGTTCTTCATGTTAGTTAAAACTACTTGTGGTTCTATTGGCTTATCTTCTCTATTTGACAATCCATGATTCTCCTTTGTGTTCGAACAGGTCCAGCATTACTTGTTGATGTTCCAAGAGACAAAAATATTACTGGTATGCATTAGAACAAAAATTTTCCGTGTACCCTATGGTATCTATGTCAGGGTTCGTCATACCATGCCTACTCATTGGACGGTTATTTTTTGAAGTATATTCCTAAATGATTTATTGTTGAAACAGGCATTGAGCATAAAATATCTATACTAAGTCAGCATTTACATTTTGAGAACCAGATGATGAAAACAGACATTGCAGTGGCACTTATTTATGTTTTCTGCTCAGAGATGCATTTGGCTTCTTAAACCAAGTCTTAATAGGCTGTATTTGCATTTCCTGTATCATTCCTAGTGCCAATTATCCGAGCAGGAGCTGAACATGTTTAAGTCCATTTGTAGCTAATGCTTTTTTATACTTTGGAAAAGAATGTTATGCCTGAGGAATAACGGATCCTTGTGGGAACCTCTTGCATGAAAAGTTGTGTGACACAAAAGTTCATGTAAAGCGAATGAACCTATGGCTGGTAATGGAAACTCCATAGAAGTTGTTGATAAGTTGTTCACTGATGATCTTCTTCAATTTTTTATCTTTAAAGATGGCTAAGGCTTCTGTTGACAGTATATAATGATTGCAGCAAAATAGATCCAAATACAAAAGCTTGTGAATTTCTTTGTGCTTTGCATTTTGGATGAAAAATTTCATCATTATTTTACCAGTAATACGAAGCCTGTGTAATACTCAGTAGAGCGAAGGGGCCTTGTAAGCTTCACATATTTTTTTATGCAAATGAAACAAATATGCCCTAGCTTACTGAATTATGTGATTAACTGTTATGTGTAGTCCAATGGTGTGTGCTTCTGATAAATTGCTTTAAGTGCTGCAATGCTTTATTGCATGCTTGCTTACATAAAATATTGACGTTCTCTGTTGCGTTTCCATGGTTCAGCTGAAGTTATGAAATCCTTAAATATTCCGAAGGGGGTAAGGAGAGTACTTTTCAGAACACTAAATACGGACAGGTACTTATAACAAAAGTAACTCTTCTATAGCTACTTTTTGCCCTTAAAACACACAACTACATGTATCTCATACTTCATAAACATAGTGTGTTTCTGATATTTATTTTGACTGACTAGTTATGCCTTCTGTGTTGGATCTGGCAAAGCTTAAAGTTATTACTTGGTCTCTATCTGCCAAATGCTTTTAATCAATTTCAGCTTTTCAATTGACTATATTACATACGAATCATTTCAGGCGCCTCATGTACAAGAAGGAATTTGACACAAGTTATGTGGGATTCATGAAAGATGGAGCACAGTGGCTTGCAGATAACACTGACATCAAACTTGTGGGTAAGCCCTAATATTGTGTTCGGGCTAACTTTTAGACAAGCATAGCTTGTTCAGTTGATAAATGAACTTTTGTTCTTTGTGTTAGTGCCATGATTTTTAATCAATTTCAAAGTTCTTTAAATATAATTATGCTGCATTGGTTTTCCTTACTAGGAGCAAGCTCTTCATTTGAAAGAGCAGAATGGTGTATATATTTAACCACAGTGATGAATCATTTATCAATCATCACCTTGAAAAGCGAGTGTGACCTTTCCTTCGTTTAGTGTGTCATGATGTCGCAAACAGAATTGTTAGACACCAGCATGTTGTTCCTCTGTAGCAAGATTTTTTTCCGAGTACTACTTGAATGTTGTTGAACATTTTCTGACTTCTTCTTCGCAAACTTAATTGTTCAACCCATTTGTTTATCTTCCTTGTAGGAATCGATTACTTGTCTGTTGCTGCTTTTGCCGATTTAATTCCTGCTCATCTTGTTTTTCTCCAAGGCAGGGTAAGAATTCCTTCTCTGAACATTTTACATGTCACTTTTGGCTCTTTGCAATCACTTTATCTATCTCTTGGAGAACATCTAGATTTCAGTCAACTTATTTTATCGACATAATTCAATTGCTGCTAATTTAAATAGAGAAGTTGTATGTTTGTATTCCTCAATTGAACTTTAACCTCTATTAATTCACAATGATGAATTCTGATTTTGTATTACAAAGACAGCCATTAATCTTCACAATTCATTTCTTTTGGGAGTCTAGAATAATACAATGGTAATGTTTTTAGCAATTCCTATTCTATCTTAATTGTCATAGGCAATTGTATATAATCTGTATAGTCAGATATCAAAAAGCTTCCCCTGTTGGTTTTTGTGGTACAAGTTGTGCTGAAAAGTCCAAAGGTTCGTGCCATATCTCACTGCAAATTATTGATTCTGATGGAATGTTTCAGGATATCATTCTCGTTGAAGGGTTGAAACTTGATGATGTCCAACCTGGAATATATTCAGTGCATTGCTTGCCTTTAAGATTAGTTGGTGCTGAGGGATCACCCATTAGATGCATCCTGATTAAGTGATGTGCTCATTTCTTGTAAGTAATTTGCAATTCAAATCCACATTGATCATAATTAACCTGATCTTCCCCAATTCTTGTTTAGAAGACTGAAACTACACACTATATATACCATATTATATCATCCACTTCCTTTTTTATTTCGGATCTCATTAGCGGTGATCTCCTAAAGCTTAATAAATAGTTCTTGTACCTTTTCTATATTAAATGGTTATCGTAGTGGACCTTTGTCAATCCCATAGCACGAGTGTCTCTCATTTGTTTTGTTTATTTAAGGATAAGACATTGTGGTCTCTGTGATTTACTTGGTGAAACGATGCAGGAAATTGAAGGCATTTCAAGGTAGAGCTTGAGACTTGATAGTAGAGTGGGTGCTGAAGATTGGGTTTAGGTACTCCTCTGGGGTCGAGTGTGAATCAGTAGAATGGTTGTTTAGTGTAACTTATCCAAACTACAGATACTTATGAGATTTGAAGTCGATATGTACGAAAATAAGTAGTACTTTTGGCTTTGAGTTTGGCCAAATCAAGATTCCGCCTTTCAAACTTTGACATATGTGTTATGATGATTTAATTTCCTGGACGAGGTTCTTTCTACTAAATACTAGTTGGGACAGAATGATTCAAGATATGTATGTTTTATAATAACGTAACACTTCAAGCCTCACTCTTACTTTACAAAATAAAAACCGGAACTGTAAGCTTATGATACATTTAGTACCAGTTTCCCGAATTTCTATCACACTCTCTCCGAAAGATACAGAAATGTTTCTGTAAAGCCCAGAAATGTTTCGTTCCGCTTTACAGTCCTTCCTGCTAACATTCGGAGTGGCACATGCTGTGCTCCATTTTGCTGATGCCACATCTCCATCCGCCTACGGCTTCAGGTTATCTTCAATCAGACTGATGTAACTCAGCTTTTGGTGATTGAAACGCAATGCCAGAACGTCCACGCGTTGTATAGCATATATTGCATATTCCTGTAATCAGCACCGTCACTCCTATATTGACTGTATAGGAATTGCTCCATAACTTGTAGCAGGATTTTGTTCCCAACTTCCGAGCGCGACATGAATGATATTCAATATTTCTGACTACTTGTTTGAGAACTTAATTGTTCTACCCATTTGTTTATAATGTTCATTGTCGGAACTGGTTACTTGTGTATTGCTGCTTTTGCCGAGGGAATTCTCTGTCATCTTGCTTGGCGTTTGCTTACCCTGTTCGTGACAGTAGATATTCCGCTAATGATTCCATGTCTAATCTGCGTATATCATTGATTCTGGTGAAACGGTCCAAGATATCATCCTCGTTGTAGGGCTTAAGCTCGATTGGTATTCCAACCCATTAGGTGCATCCTGATTAAGTGACAGCACGCATTCCTTGTAAGTATTTGTGATCTTAGTCCATGTTACGAAGCTACACCAATATACCATAAACATATTGACACGGGTCCCGACCCATCAGCAGCTCCAGCAGATCAGTTACACCAAGTCAGTCCAATTACTAGCTCAGTCAAGCCCAACAGTGGAGAAATTGGGAAAGGGCAAGATGCTGGGCCCATTAGAAGGTCTACAAGAAAAACTAAAAGGTCCCAAGTTAAATGCATTTATTAGTATAATAATAAAAAAAAAAAGGGAGTAGGACAAAAGTTGTTAGTTGAATTTTGCAGTATTGATGGGGGACACCTGTCAAAAGATCCAAGAATTAGTACGTGTATTCACATGACGAGCAATGAGAAAATAGGCAAAGTCTTTTGCCAAAAATTGTCTTTTCTTCCTTCCTTCTCTGGAGCAAGAATTGTTAGTGTAGCTGATCTCATCGATCTCATGCTTGATCCGCCCACACTTGTGTTATTGAAATGTTTGGAACACCGAGTAGTGCTACTCCTGTTTGATATTCAATTTTTGGGTGAGTGCTGGTTCATTCATAGACAAGAAGCAGCGCCACGCATGTAGGCTTGCTTCATGTTCAGGTTTAATAAAGTGACAGTACTAACCTGCCAATTCGGGGAGAAAAAAGTAGTCAGGATTTGCTTCGAAGATGTATAACCAACCAATATGGAATAATATATATGGAAAGCCGGATACAAGGTAGTGTCTAAATGCTTGCAAGTTACAGAGTAAGTGGAATTCCAGTTGTAAAGGGTGATGTTCCTCAGGAAGGAATCAAAGCCCAAAACCTGGTAACCATAGGGACAAGAAAAGTTAGTTCTGGAAATCTTCTTAACAAAGCAGCAACTCTGGTTTCCCCCTTCATTTACTTGATTTGAAAACTGGAAATGTTTGGACCAATCATGACCTGGCCAGAAGATTAGTACTAATTTTAAGTGGAGCTGGTCCACATGAGTTTCTGCCTTTCAAATTTTTGCATCTGTGGTGGAAGTAGTTCTAAAAACCTCACAGGCAAGCATCTTACTCTTCATAAAAAAGGGTTAGGGCATTCTTGATGTTTGTCCTACCTATAAATATGATCCCTTTTAAACTGAATATTATGATTACCTCGCTGGAGGTTTGTTCCGTTTAATCTAGAGTTTTGCTTGGTGATCAATCATGTTTTCAATTCGATGTTCAGCAATGATTGTCGAGTAGAAAGAGATGTGAAACCAAACCAACATAGAGAAACAAAGACAAAAATGAATTTAGAAAAAAAAAAAAACACTAAACTAAAAGAAAGGAACGACGTGTAGGAGTTGGAAATAACTTGGATCAATCGGCCAACAATGATAAGAGAAAAGGCATAAACCGAGAGTTGAGCAGTAGTATGATAGTTTATATTTTGGCCAATTCTTGATATTTCAATCAAAGTGTTTTTTTTATTTACACAATTGTTTTTTATTTTACACAAGTATGTGTTTTGTGTGTTTGTTACATTGGTAAGTACTGTAAAGGTTTTACAAACCTCAAATGGAATGGATGCCATTTTTATTTTAATAGAATGCATCTGTAATTAGGGTAAATTTTAAAAACTATGGATGTAATTTACCCAAAAAGTTAAAATATTTGGAATTCTCTTTACTTATATAGACATAAATAAAAATCTAAAACTGACAACTTTTAATTTTAGTCAAACTTAAAAGAGGATGAGGTAGATGCATAGGATAGTAAGGTATCGTTCTTGCCTTCTCTGATGTATGTATTGTACGAACAATATAATGATAAATTGATAATTATAAGGGATAACATGTGCCGGAAAAGTGTGTTTTTCCAACTTGATGCTCAAGTCGAGCGATCCCAAAATTTAGTTGAAAGCAACAAAGTCAATAGTTTCAAAACCCTGAAAAGATATCAGGTTAACACCCTTTGACTTCCCCAAGAAACATACCACCTTACTCAATTCCTTTAAGAATGACATTATCATCCTAAATAGTAGGAACTCTTTCTCAGTCCCAACTCCTATAAAATGGCCTGAATTTGGACCATTTCTATTCCATCATCAAATTTTAACAACAGCAGTTGTTTAGTAGGAAAAATTAAGGTAAGAATTAAGATAGGAAATTGAATCAATGGCGCCCAGGCTATGGAGCCAGAATGTTTTGTTTGGGTTCTTGCTGTTGATGCTACTAGCAATAGTAGCAGCAAGTACTCCACCAGGAATAGCCAACAACCCTAGCCATGCAAGATGCTTGATCAAGAAATACAAGCATTGCTACAATTTGGAGCATGTTTGTCCCAAGTTTTGCCCTGATTCCTGCACTGTCGAGTGTGTTTCATGCAAACCTATTTGTGACAATGGCTCCACCTCTCCACCACCTGACTCTGAGTCCGTGCCGCCTCTGCCACCTTCAGAGGGCAGCGGTGATGGAAACGGAAATGATGGTGGAAATGGAAACGGCAATGGAAACGGCAACGGAAACGGTAATGGCAATGGCAATGGCAATGGCAACGGCAATGGCAGTGGCGGCGAAAATGATGCTGGAAATGGCAATGGGAACGGCAACGGCAATGGTAATGGAAACGGCAACGGCAATGGCAATGGCAATGGCAATGATGGAAATGGCAATGGCAATGGCAATGGCAACGGTAATGGAAATGGGAATGGCAATGGCAATGGCAACGGCAATGGCAACAACAGCGACGACGACGGCGGCGAAAATGGAAATAATGGTGGGAATGAAACCGGAGGTGATAATGGAAACGGCAATGGGAGCGGAAACGACGATGGCAGTGGAAATGGAAATGATGGTGGCAATGGCAGTGGCAACGGCAACGGTAATGGTAATGGTAATGGTAATGGCAACGGAAATGGCAATGGCAATGGCAACGGCAACGGCAATGGTAATGGTAATGGCAACGACGGCGATAATCTATCTCCTCCTCCATCAACTCCAACTTCTCCACCAACCCCACCTCCACCAGAATATTTCCCTCCCCCTCCTACAACACCAACTTCTCCACCAACTCCACCTCCACCGCAATATTACCCTCCCCCAACTCCTACAACACCAACTCCATCTCTTTCTCCAACTTCTCCACCCACCGCACCGCCACAGCCGCCTACTCCATCACAAACTCCAACAACACCAACACCAGCAACTCCACCAACATCCCCTCCAGCTGGTACACAGCCACCAGCCACCCCAACTCCTCCCTCATCTCCAGCACCTAATTCTGCTCCTCCCACCTCTACTCCCACACCTCCATCAAACCGGTCTCCTCCCCCTCCCGGCGATTCATCAAGTGATGCTGGAGGCAGGAGAAAGAGGTGCAGGAACAGAAACTACCCCCAGTGTTATGGTTTGGAACATGTATGCCCTAGCTCTTGTCCTCATACGTGCGAGGTCGACTGTGTCACTTGCAAACCTGTCTGCAGTAAGTCCAGCACTCCTCATAAATAGATTTCTACATGCATGCATCCTTTCATGCTTGCGGATAACAGAACATATTTTTGTATAAATTAAACTTTTCTTTATCGAACTTTTTCACTGAACAGCAGTGTTAAGACATCAACATAACCAGAAAGAATCAACTGCAGTCTATTCGTACGGGTATAAGCTTAAATTAAAAGCTATTGCCTTGTGCTTGGACATACTATACCTAACTTGGATAAAAGAATTAACCTTTCTTTCATACAAACAACCTCTTAAACTACCAGATAAATTGAGAGAGTTAAAACAACACGGCCACATGCATTAGTAGTTAATTAATTGGTATCATAATTATTGACAACTCTTTGCTTATGAATCATGATCATTGACCTTGATTTTTACATGTTGGGATGCAGAGTGTGATATGCCAGGAGCCGTGTGCCAAGACCCTCGTTTCATTGGAGCCGACGGCATCACTTTCTACTTCCACGGCAAGAAGGATCAAGACTTCTGCCTCGTGACCGACCCAGATCTCCACATCAACGCCCACTTCATAGGAAGAAGAAACGAAAACATGAAGAGGGACTTCACCTGGGTCCAATCCATCGCCATTCTCTTTGGCGATCACCAGATCTTCGTTGGCGCCCGGAAAACCGCCACCTGGGATGACGCCGTCGACCGCCTCTCCCTCACCTTCGACGACGAGCCCATCGTCCTCCCCACTTCCGAGGGCTCGACATGGCGATCGGCCGCCGTTCCAACGGCCGTCGTGAAAAGGGACGGCGAGACCAACAGCGCAATCATCGAAGTTGAGGGGCTTTTCAAGATTTCAGCTAAGGTGGTGCCCATTACCGAGCAGGAATCGAGAATACACAATTACGGAATCACGAAAGACGACTGCTTCGCCCATCTTGAATTGGGATTCAAATTCTTCTCGCTGAGTGGAAGCGTGAACGGAGTCTTGGGGCAGACATACGCAGATAATTACGTGAGCAAGGTGAAAATGGGAGTTCCAATGCCAGTTCTCCGAGGAGAAAGGGAATTTGCAGTTTCAAGCCTGTTTGCGACGGATTGTGCTGTTTCCCAGTTCCAAGGCGGAAAATCAGATGCGGCCGCTGCCCTTTTGGAGCTGCCGAGCATGAAATGTGGAAGTGGGATCAACGGAAGGGGAGTAGTTTGCAAGAGATGAGGATGAGGATGAGGCTGACCACACTCTTTGAGTTTTACTTACTACTAAAAATGCCATTATTAACGAAAGAACAAATAAATGGCAGTTCAATTCTGTATTTTTTCTTTCTTTTTTTCTAAATAAACTCTCAAAACCTATTTTGTAATTTGTTCAATTAGAAATGTTTCTTTCAATTCTACTGGAAAAGGAGGACAACGAACAGCTCCCTTTTACGTATCTAATTTAATACATTTTTATTTAATCAAATAAAGTCAATATTTTGACTTTAGATGTGTATCAAAAAGGTACTAAATAATTGGAAAGTACATTAGTTACTCTCAAACTCTCATATTTAATGCATAGTTATTCCTCCGACTCCGACACCCTCAACGGATTCACACAATTTAAATGAAATTATGAAAGCAATATATAACTTTTTATAATAGAATAAAAATAAAATTATATATGATGAGGTGGATTATTTATGAAAAGACAGGAAAGCTCATCATTGAGGATAGAAGGGTCAATTCATCAAGGATCCACAAATAAGGTTGCAGGTGGGGTCGCTTGATTCGATCCGTAATCTTATTCAAACAGGTGGGATGATTATACATCGTTTGATTAAAGTGAAGCATGCTTAGATCATGATATGTGTCAAGCTATAAGACCTATAGGAGCCCTATAAATACCCCACACCAGACTGAATGGTGATAATTTATGTTCATCGCATTACATCATTAACTTGAGATCGCACAATTTCCTCTTGGCCACTATCTAATTTGAGTGTTGGAGGGTCGTTGTCGAGGACAAACCCGACTAGCTTGACTTGCTTGTTTTATTCTCAGGCCTTATCACAAATCTGGAGAGGTGACGTGGATAGATCATGATAGCTGATCGAGGTCGCACAAAATCAAGCCGAAACAATATATAAATATGTAAAAAAAAAAAAAAAAAAAGGGAATTAGATGTTCATAAGTATTAAAATATATTTTTCTTAAAAGTGGTTGTGAGAATTGAGATCTGACAATTACGTTTCTTAGTCTTATAAACTTTTGTTATCCAACAATTTTACTATATTTGCGAAAAACCCATCTGTGGTTGATAGGCCTTCCTAGCAAGGCTCAGGGCCCAGACCATATGGATCCTGGCCTCCAGCTTTGTTAACCTATCTTCTTTTCCCTCAAACTGGGCTCCCACCTTCACTTGGCCCATTTTTCTCTTTTCTGTTTTTCATGGGCTTGATTTTTGGGCCCTCTCCAGGTGTGATATATAATCTCATTCGGCCCTACAGGAAAAACTACAATCTTAACCTTAAAAATAAGTGAATAATGTCCATTTTGTCCGTGTTGTTTTGACACCAATTTTTATGTAAGATCTAACTTTTTATTCAATAAAATGACGTCCTTATTATAGACTTCATTGGTTATGTTTTCCAAGAAAATACTACAACTCTTTTTTTTTTCATTTTTCGATCTTCAGGTTACATTTTATGTTTCTTAACAATATTATAAATTCACAAATCATATCAACAAATATTCAACATATAATCAAATACGAATTCCTTTAATTAATTTTCTCCCTCCCTCTCTTCTAAAACAGAAATGATAATTACATGTTATATCAATATCAGTAAATTAAAGAATACATTCGATCAATAGATTTATAGTATAATAAAGTGATATTACAGTAAAACTCATATTAGTGAGATAAATATGCATTATAATTAATTTATATTAAGTGAGATAAACATCTATACATTTGATGGAATTCGAACCCATAATTTTTAATTTATTCAAAGAAGTTAAACTTAGCTGCTAGACTAAGCAATTATGGTTCCCTTTAATTCTGATTACACTAACAAGTAATTAAGTGAATCATACTTCAGACATAACTATATGCAAACATACGTAGACTTGACATTTTTTGATATACATATAAAACTCATATTTGAATCGTTGTATTAGTATTAGTGATGGTAAACTAATTATAGAGAGTAGAGAGAGTATTTTATTTGATAACATGTGGCGGAAAGTGTTGTTTTCCGACATTATAGGCAAGTGATGCCAAATTCGACTTAAAAGCAACAAAGTCAAAAGGTTCATTCACTTCACTCTGAGAAAGCACTTTGACTACTTCATCAAGAAACCACCATGCACATGCACATGCATGGAAGATCGCTCATCTAAGAAACACACCACCGTACTCAATTCATTTAAGAATGGCCCAATTATGTAGGAGGTACTTAACATTCTCATTCCCAACTCCTATAAAATGGTCTGAATCTTCTCAATTCCATCATCAAATATTTCAGAAAAGCAGTTGTAATAATATATATAGGAAAGAGCATTGAGGTGCAAAATTAAGATAGGATTTTGAGCAATGGCGTCTAGGCCATTGAGAATGAGTGTTTTGTTTGGGTTATTGCTGTTGATGCTACTAGCAATAGTAGAAGCAAGTACTCCACCAGGAATAGCCAACAACCCTAGCCATGCAAGATGCTTGATCAAGAAGTACAAGCATTGCTACAATTTGGAGCATGTTTGCCCCAAGTTCTGCCCTGATTCTTGCACTGTGGAGTGTGTTTCGTGCAAACCTATTTGTGGCGATGGCTCCACCGCTCCACCACCTAACTCTGAATCCGGGCAGTCTCCGCCACCTTCGGAGGGAGGCGGTGATGGAAAGGGAAATGATGGTGGAAATGGTAACGGCAATGGCAACGGAAATGGCAATGGTGATGGCAACGGCAATGGCAATAACAATGGCAACGGCAACGGGAATGGCGGCGGAAAGGGAAATGATGGTGGGAATGGAAAAGGAGGTGATGATGGAAACGGGAATGGCAATGGCAGCGGAAATGGAAAGGGAAACGGCGACGGGAATGGACAGGGAAACGATGGTGGAAATGGAAAAGGAAATGATAATGGCGGTGGTAGCGGCAACGGTAACGGCAACGGCAATGGCAATGGGAGCGGCAACGGAAATGGCAATGGCAATGGCAACGGAAACGGAAATGATGGTGGAAATGGGAAAGGGGATGATAATGGAAACGGAAAGGGAAATGATGGTGGACATGGAAAAGGGGATGATAATGGAAACGGAAAGGGAAATGATGGTGGACATGGGAAAGGGGATGATAATGGAAACGGTAAGGGCAATTCTCCTCCACCTCCCCCTACACCATCATCTCCACCTCCCCCATCTCCATCTCCACCACAGTATTCTCCTCCCCCCCCTACACCATCATCTCCACCTCCTCCAACACCAGCACCAACTCCATCTCCATCTCCACCACGGTATTCTCCTCCTCCCCCTACACCATCATCTCCACCTCCTCCAACGCCTACCCCATCTCCATCCCCACCACAGTATTCTCCCCCCCCTACACCATCCTCTCCATCTCCTCCAACACCATCCTCTCCATCTCCTCCAACCCCAAGTCCGTCTCCACCCCCATATTCCCCTCCTCCAACTCATGAGACAACACCAACACCATCTCCTTCTCCATCAACTCCAGCTTCTCCATCTCCACCTCAATATTCTCCTCCAACTCCTACATCTCCACCAGTTCCCACTCCATCTTCCCCTTCACCCTCACCGTCACCATCTTCGCCTACTATATCACCTCCTACTTCAACCCCACCAACATCGCCTCCGTCCCACTCACAACCACCAGCCACACCAACTCCTCCCTCATCTCCAGTACCGGTTTCTCCTTCCCCTCCCACCTCTCCTTCCACACCTCCAAGTGAGGATGCTGCCGGAGCGAGGAGAAAGAGGTGCAGGAACAAAAACTATCCCCAGTGTTATGGTATGGAACATGTATGCCCTAGCTCTTGTCCTCATACGTGCGAGGTCGACTGTGTCACTTGCAAACCCGTCTGCAGTAAGTCCTGCCCTCTCCGTTATTACATTCATATATACAAGTATATATGTTTTTGTGGGTTCATGCATGCATGTCATATCAACCTCTTGTATTGGATAATCCCAGATTTATGAATTAAGAGTGTTAAATACCGTGTGTTACTATAGTTAATTAATTGCTGATCCGATTCCTAACTCGGGTCTTTTCACATGATTGTTGACCTTAATTCTTACGCATATATTTCCAATGTAGAATGTGATATGCCAGGAGCCGTGTGTCAAGACCCTCGTTTCATCGGCGCCGATGGCATTACTTTCTACTTCCACGGCAAGAAAGATCGGGATTTCTGCCTCGTGACTGACCCCAACCTCCACATCAACGCCCACTTCATAGGAAGAAGAAACGAAAACATGAAGAGGGACTTCACTTGGGTCCAATCCATCGCCATTCTCTTCGGCGATCACCAGATCTTCATTGGCGCCCAGAAAACCGCCACATGGGATGACATTCTCTTCGGCGATCACCAGATCTTCATTGGCGCCCGGAAAACCGCCACCTGGGATGACGCCGTCGACCGCCTCTCGCTCGCCTTCGACGGTGAACCCATCGCCCTCCCCGCTTCCCAGGGCTCCACATGGAGATCTACCGCTGTTCAGTCGGCCGCCGTGAAGAGGGACGGCGACACCAACAGCGTAATCATCGAAGTTGACGGGCTTTTCAAGATTTCAGCTAAGGTTGTCCCCATTACTGAGCACGAATCGAGAGTTCACAATTATGGAATCACTAAAGACGACTGCTATGCTCATCTTGAGCTGGGATTCAAATTCTTCTCGCTGAGCGACACGGTGAACGGAGTTTTGGGGCAGACTTACGCGAACAACTACGTGAGCCGGGTGAAAATGGGAGCCCCGATGCCAGTTCTTGGAGGAGAAAGGGAGTTCGCAGTTTCCAACCTTTTTGCTACGGATTGTGCTGTTTCGCAGTTCGGAGGCGGAAAATTGAGCCTGGGCTCCGCCTACGGTCTGGAGCTGCCTAGCATGAAATGTGGCAGCGGAATTGACGGAAGGGGAGTAGTTTGCAAGAGATGAGAATTTCATACACACACTAACCAACTATTTGAGAACCAGTTCAGAACACATAATAAGGAAATAAATAAATAAAAATGTTCGACTTCAATCTTCTTTATTATTTAGCAAAGTCATGATATTAACAACTTGTTTGTAATTTGTTCAATATTATATATCTATATATATTTCACTTCAATTTAAAGTATTTAAAGTATGATTTTATTAATATTCCAATAAATTTAGTATTTTATCGATTCAATCAACATAAGTACAAATAAAAAAATAAATTATAACAAAATCACACAAATTAAGACAAATATCTCCTCAGACTCGTACCAATTATCATTTGTAAGGATGGGTAATGGATCCATTTCCTAACTTACTCTTATGATAATTTGAGAATGTGTTCATCAAAATAACATAATATGTGCTTACAAAATCATGATTCATTCTAATATGTAATAAGATAGTGGTCTATAAACTTTCATGTTGATGGGAATTTTGTTTTTTTTTTGCCTTGAGATAATTTCAAGTACCAAGACGTAACACTAACATCGGATTTGAGCATGTTGGGCCGAAGCTAGGTTGGATTTGAAGTCCTTGTTAGTTGAGCCCATCTAAAATTTACAAGCCCTCATATTCAATCTCCTCTGTCTGATTCAGACCAGGCCCATCTTAGTTTGTTAAATACTGCTATATGGTGAAGTTGTAAATTCAAAGATAGAAAAAATGGCGTATGTATGACTCAAAAATGACAATATCTTAAGTTACCAAACACCTCCAAAATCACAATTAATAAAAAATGATTTTGTATATATATTGCCACACATCCTTCTCATCATAATTGATTTTTAAACGTATTTGAAAGTTTTAATCATGAAAAAAAACTCCAATCTTTAATCACACCAAACTAAAAAAATATAAAATATAATTGTTCGCTATAATTAATTATTATAGTTATAAAAAAAATTATAACGAATACAAATTAATCACTACTCCGCAACGATTATTAGCCGTTGTTATTCAAGTCAGGTTGAAACATTAGTCATAACTAAGATCATGGCAAATATTTTGGCCATAGTTAAAAGTTATGGCAAATATTGTTTAACCTTGTTAACTGTTGTTAATAGTATTGATTTACTATAATTTTTAAATTGTGATAATTTATAATGTTACTTTTTGTAATAGCAATACCTACCACAATATTTTTATTCATTAATTACACAATTGAAATAAAAAATATACACATTTAATTAAATTATCACAACCTATAAATCAATTATTTAGAGTCTATCAATTATTTATCCTAGGAACAAAAGCAAAGAGCCGTTATCTATTTGAGATTACGAAAGATGGGTAGATGATTTTTCATGATTGTGGGGACTCTGTATTTTGAAAAATGGTGAGCAGGCAAAACGCGAAATCTGTAAATATCCAAGAAATGACCTGATTGAAACACTTGAATATTTTGGAGGTTAAGACTTTTTCAAAGTAGTCAGTCAGTATGTAGAGTAGAGGAGGGAGGCCCGGCGGATAGACTGTCCAATAGACACCCAGATTTTTGTCTGAAAGACTCAGATCCTGCAGACATGCTTCCAAACCGCCACCCGAGTTTCACATTTTTGGACACACCTCTTCCCATCTCTTGTCTTCTTTTCTTTACCTTCTTACCCATTAACAGTGACATTTGAGGTCTATAAAACGCTACCCACTCCTATCCCTACTTTCACTAAATTCTTACTAGTTCAAATTTAGCATAATCAAATCAGTTGCATAATAAATAGGAATAATTATATTTTACTTTTTTAAGATTTGGTATAATTATATATATATTTTTTATGATTTAAAAATTACATCTAACATGTTTTAAGCTCGCTTATGTTTAATAAATAAGTCCCTTGTTAGTCAAAATTAATCAATATTTTGTTGATATTAACAAAAAACAAAACTGTATAAAAATTGATATTTACTGTTGATTGATTATTACTGACTTGTTGCAGGTTAAATAATTTTTTTTCGATAAACTATTGTTATAACGATGAAGATATACCTCCTTACATCCATTAATGCGTGAAAACGTATGAGGGTAATTTGGTTATAAAAATATTTAGTTGACCAAAGTCAACTGGAGGTAAAAATGATTCTTTCTTTTAATTTTTTTTTTGTTAATATCAGCAATTTCCGTGATTTTGTATCAGGGGTGTTAGATGTAAATTTTTAAAACCACATGGTGTCTATATTTAATTACACCAAACCTCATGAGAATGGAGTGTAATTATTCCTAATAAATATATAAGACTTGTTATGTAATTGATTGTTTATTTATTTTGAACTAATTACATATAATTGGTTCTAATCTGGCCAAATTCGATCCAAATAGACTTTGTCTCCAATACCATAAATGACACCCTAATAATTAAACCTAACATTTGAATTAGGCCGGCCCGTTAGGCACATGTGTGAGCAGATGTGTGCGTGGATTAAAAGAAAGGGGAAAAAAACTTGCAATTTGAACAATATCTAGAGGACACCCAACGGTTGAAAATGCAATACTTGAGAATTGATGTGTTGTGTTTGAAATTCATTGAGTGTGCGTGAGTAGCTGTGTGCATGAATTTAAAAAAAGAAAGAAAAAAGGAAATTAGCAGTTAAACAAGATGTAATCAGCAACTCCACTTAATTACTCTCTACATTTGACATAATTAAGTATAAGGTGTGGACAAGTAAGTACAGCTATGGACTTATTACCATTGTAACTGCACATTGAATGTTTTGTCGTCTGCTTCTCCTCTAACATTCCCTTTCCCAAATTGATGCGACATACATGAATTCATAGGGTTCCATTTTGTGGGCTCGACGGGGATATATATTAAATAATTAAGGTCCCAACCCCACCCTGACCCTGTACATATATATATATATATATTTGGAAATTAATTGAAAATATTTCCCTCATTTTCTGTTCTACACACCTCACTTCAACTATTAATGCATCATCAACCTTCTATCACGCAAAAAATGGCATCTACCCATTATTCTCTTTAATGTTCTTTCTCCAATTGGATCCTTTTTCAAATTATTTAACCACCAATTTTGCTCATATTAAATGTGGATGCTATGTCTTCTCAATCTTATACTTATGTGTTCCATAATTTATAAAAAATTATACATTATAAATATTAACTTAAAATAAAATATGAGTATAATTTTAAATCAACAAATATAGTTTGAACGAGATATTTTAATAAAATATATTTTAAGAAATAGAATAAAAAAGTATAAGGGTAATCAATGCCAAATTATTTTGTTAGTGGTGTTTTTTGTTACTTTTATATTTTAGGGGTGTAGATGAAATAAAATACATAATTCAGGGATGGAAAGTTTATTTAACTCTTTTTTTTTTTTTTTTGTTAAGTGAAATTATATTTTAGGGGTGTAGATGAAATAAAATACATAATTCAGGGATGGAAAGTTTATTTAACTCTTTTTTTTTTTTTTTTGTTAAGGGCAAAAATTTATAATTTTACAATGACTTCAAGTACTTTAGTACAACTAGTTGATACGAGAGCAGATTTTGAAGGATTGTATATGTAGTAGCAGCATTCGGTCTAAACAATGTTGTAATCAACTATAAATTACTTGAGTTTGACTAATAATGTAATTGAAATTACTTGGAGAAATTTGTATTCAAAGCAATATAAATATATATATATACACTTTATTTATTTATTTTTTTAAACTAGCCATCGTGTTACGTCATCTCTGCATGCATATAATAAATAATATTTTATATTTTAAAATAGAATAAAAATATATATATAAACTAACACATCAAATTTATAAAAAAGAAAAAAGAAAGAAAGCAACAAAGAAAAGAAAATTCTACTTAGGGGTATTATTGGCATAACAATAAAACAGGTATTGCAGTGTCATAATCACAATTTATTAGAGAAAAGAACATTTTCTTTTTATATAGGATAGATAATGTCCCACATCTGGAATACAAATATAAAGAAGGCAGAAGTTGAGGCGCTGTGTCTGATCTCTCGTATTGAATGCATGGATCTTTCTATCACGCAGAAAATGGCATGTACCAGAAACTAAGCTCTTTAATGTGCTTCTTGTACCATCATTTTCTACGCCTTAGCCCACTTGCAATCAATGAGAGCTTGCTGCTACGAGGGCCATTACGTAATTTCACCATCATCGAGATGGAGAAGAAATAATTACAAATAATTCGGCTCACGCGAGGAGTGTGCAATGCAAGTAGACAGCGTCAGTTTCAGATTCGTACACAGACACAGCCCAATTGGATCTTGGGCCCAAATGGATGGATGGATGTCGCAATTCATCCCTCTCTCTCTCCCTTTTTCTTTTTTGTGTGTGTTTTTGGAGCAATCAGTTGAAAGATATGGAAATGAATGTTGCTTCATCAGGTGGGAGTACGGCATTTAATATTTGCTGGGATTTGAATTTTTCAAATCCAAATTGTATTACATCATTTGTCCTACTTAATATATACATATTATGTATATAAAAATTAGATTGCTTATTCTGTTTTGAGAAAAAAATTCCTATTTATGACGTGTATATATTAAATAGAATATAATATATAATAAGATTTAAAATTGAAATTTTCTGTGCTGATTGCATTAAATTACTAAGATGGTACTTCAACGAATATTGATTTCGTTCCAATCTTTTTGTATTATGATATATTCTTTGTTGTGTTTTACATATATATATGTATATATTTATTGAAAATGAAAAAGAAAAAAAATATACATTTAGAGAGTCGTCATTTTTACTATAATTATAACTCTATTTGTAGATATCCAAAATAAAAATATTTTGTCATCTTAATTGGTCACCTAATTGACATCTTATTTTACACTCTATTTTGGTCAATATATCTCATGAGATTTGCGGCATTTCCCTAAATATACTCTACTCTACACTAATTATCTACAGCATATTAATGTCCTGAAGAATCAAAACATATAAGGAACTCTGCTTCTATTGCAAAATCCGAGGAATTATTCATGATACAAATAGCTATGTAGGCATATTTAGGCACAAAAGAGGCAAATGCTTATAAATCATGGTTTGTGAAAGACATTTTCACCCATAAATTTTGCCATGCAAAGAAAAGCAATTCGAGTCTAATTCAATGTGTACGTGTTTATGTCATTTTATGTGAATTTATTATAATCTATTTTATAGGTTTTTTTATGTTGATATATAATTAATGTAATAATGTAATTATTGTTTCTTAAAAAAAAAAATGCAAAGGGCCGAATGTCGCCACAATTTTCATATGGATATGTATGAATTGTCATAAAGACCCTTTGGTAAAATTAAACGAACACAATCATAATTTTTATTTGTCTTCCGAATTAAGAACCTAATTTTTTGTATAGAGAATCATCAAAGTATAGTGTGTAGGGACCAAAGAAAAGCTACAAGATTTAATTTAGGAGGGAGGGAGGGGAAGAGGAAGAGGAAAGAGGGCATGTTTGGTTCTGTCCCTTACAGCTTTACAGCTGTAAGCAGACAGAAAAAGAGTGGAAGAGGAAAAGGTAAAAAACTATTGGAGCAAGGGTGGGCTTCTTTTTTACTTTGTCATAAGTTGAGTTGAGACTTGAGATGGCATGTGGTTTTTACTAATGATGCAATAACAAGAAGCATGGTAGGTCAAAAAAAGACAGGTTTAAGGCAGGCACAACACATCCTTACCCTTACCCTTTACCCTTTACCCTTTTACTCTTACCCATCATACTATTATTCAACAATTATTTTGTTGTGGGGGACACACTGACCTTGTGATCTTTCATTGTTTGGACTTGTCTACCCAACTTCTACTTTTTCCAACTTTTCCATTTCAATTCTTTCAGTTGACTTAATCTAATTATTTCAACATTGTCTTAATCTTACATGCATCATACTAATTTTGTGACATTAACATTGTATATATACTTACAAATTATTGTCACTAGAATGATGATTATGGTCGCGCAATAATTAATTTTAAAGTAAATTGTAACTGATTCTCCTAAAATGTACCGTAATTACGAATACCCCCTAAAAAAAGAAAAAAAAGAGAATAAATGAGGGGCATAAGGGCATCTTCCACGAAATCAAAGAGTTTTTGTCACCTGAATTCGAATTTATAACTTTTCATTGATCGTGGAGAGTACACTGTACACCTCTTTTCGAATTCCTCTTTTTTCCTCGTATGAATTATATTATGTGATTCGAGTTTAAAATTTTCAAAAATAGTCAAATCCCATACTGGATATATATTGAAAATTCGAAAAAACAATCTCCATTAGATTTATTTTGAGGTACTCAACTAAGAATTTTCAATACTTAAATTAGTTTGAGTATGGAATCGAAATGGTAAAGTAAGTGTATTGTTTCTAAAAATAACATATATTAATCTTAAGTTATTCGAAATACTTATAAAAACCAAATATTATTTTTCATGTCTAATTTATGTATATAATTTTTTTAAAAAAAAAATTGCTATGTCGGGTTGTGGGGTCAAAATCGATACGACCTGACTAGATATCTCGAATTTTGGTCTTATTTGAAAATTTAGAAATTATAGGAGGGAAATTTTTATGTTTCTTGAAGCAATCATTACGTCTATTATTATTTAATTCTTTGTTCTTTTTAGTCAAACAAACGATACATAAATATAGATGTATTATTAATCCAAACAAATTCGTGTTGCCATGCCATGATAGTAGAATCATTCCAAGGCTGTAGACAATTAGCATGCATGACATGCAAAATCAATAGAAATAATTAATTACTATATACTGCCAATGCCATATTATTCAAATGGTCTTAAACCATCAAGATATAATTATTATTTAGTCTATTTCTAAAATAATTTATTGTGTTTTTCACTTGTTTTCTTTAAATACATGATTTAATTTTAACAAGTCACGTATATCTGATTAAATTTAATATTTTGACATACTCAATAATATAATCTGCTAATGAGGCCTTCGAGTCTAATAAAATTTTGAGTTCGAATCTAATGTATGTAGATGTCCGCCTATTTATATAGTAATTTGTAATTTATTATTTTTATGTGGAAGTTCATTAATTAAGTTGCTATATATGTGTTTATGGAGTGAGTTATTAATTAAATAATCTTATACTTTACTAATGAGTGTGGATTATGTGACGCGTAATGACAATTAGGTGAGATTGCCCAAAGATCGGGGCACCAGAGATGAGAGGTGGATCAAGATTTATTACAGATATAAGTGGATGATGATTATGTAATGAGCCAGTTGGCAAGCATGGACCAAGAATATTCAACATGCTTGTCTACTTTAATTTTATTATATAGTGCTCCAGAAAGGAGGGGAGATTAAAAATAAATAAATTAATTAGTTAAAAGTAAAAGTTAGTGTGTTTTTATCTTTAATACTCGTGCAGTTCACACTTGGAATCTCAATTACAAAATCTAATTTGATAATTAAATATTAACAATTTGATAATAAACTTGTTAGATCGAGGTAAAAAAGAAAAGAAAAGGTGTTGGGATAATTTTTATAAGGATAAATGATGATTTAATTCCAATTATATAGAAGTGCTTGATTTTGCACTTAATTAGAAAAATACCTAGTTGAATATAAAGAGAATTTTTGAGTTTTTTGATGTCATCATCACATGAATATCATATAAATGAAAATTGGATTTTATATATATATTGTAGATTTGTAATTCTGGTCAAATTAGGCATGAGTTTGAATCTTTTCTATTCGTAGCAGTGAATCCTTCAAATTTATACGTGTTGCGTAATTGATGCACTTTGATTAAATTTTATTCAATAAAAAATTGGTAAATTACAGCTATTTTTTCTGGAGTCTCTAGATGGCGAGGTGGACATTTTTACTTAATCCTTGCTGATTTTTTTTTAAAAAAAATTGAGAGTGGGTAAAATAAATTATTCATAGCAAGTATTAGTCCATAAAAAATATTTTAAAAAATGTATAAAATTATAATTCGTACGTTAAAAAGGCATTTTTATTAGTTCATATTCAAAATCGAATGGAAGTCTAAGCGGAGGCTAATAGAATGAACTTGTTGTTAGACGAATGTTAAAATTACGGAGTATTTATAATTTTTAAAATAATAAAGAGATTTTTATAATTATGTCAAAATACTCCTTAATGTTTATAATTAGAGAAGGGAAAATAAAAAATAAAAAATGAAGAAGAAAAAGGGGTTCTGCGTCTGGCTCAGTCTTTGTGAGCAATCACTGTAGTGATCATTCTGTCTCCCATCCAATTCTCTTTACGTTGACCAAACAGAACAAAGCTTAATTTACCATTGCCCACAATAAAAAGAGAAGGAACAATATATTTAAAATAAAATATATTTATTTATTAATGTACCACAATAATTAATAAATATTAATATAAAAATACTTAATAAAAAAATATAAATGCTCAAGTCGTTAGTGCTACTAACAACTTGGACATTAAAAATTACAAAAAAATAAAAATAAAAATAAGGGGAGTCCCCTTAATTTTGCATTCTACCCATTTTGCTGTAGAGTTGCAATTTTTTATTTTTTTTATAATATTTTAATAATAATTCTCCTGATTTTATTAATAATGTCTCATAATTTTATTAATAATGTTTCATTTTAATGATTAAAATTTTATATAAGATTTAAAATTATAAGTTCAAATCTTAGTAGATATGTGAGCATTTATTTTATTTAATATATATTATTCAATTATTATATCATAAATTTATTAATTGAAATTATTACTGCTAATAACTAATCATAATTATAGAGCTAGCATTTAAAATTTGATATCCACGTATAAGGATAATCCAAACTACTTGTCATTATAAAATTTTTGGTCAGATAGTGATTAATTAAACATAAATATGATTATAGTTAATGTTGCAAAAATCAATAATTAAGCAGAAGAATAAAGCAACGAGAAAAGGAGATGGTCGTGGTTGTAAAATTAGGGTGGAATTGAGGGGTGAGTGAGTATGAGTTTTGTACCCTATTTTATTATAAGATAACAATTAACACGAAATTGCAACAATATTACAATGCTCACGCATGCATGCATGTCATATAACATACTTTTATTTATTCCTACGTACGTCCTATATATATATATATATATTTATACAATATACAATAAAATTAGAAAAGAGAAAATTAAAAAAATAAAAAAAAGAATAAAGAGAGATTCTTGTGAAACTAGATCTGGTAATAATTAGCTACTTACGTACAAATGTGTACTTTATTATTTATTAAAATTATATAAAAATGCATATAATAGATGAATTAATTAAAATTAGTATTCTGGAAAAAGAAAAAAGGGGTGTTCCCTCAAGGTCAAACCCCACTCACCCTCACCGACCTCTCTGTTTGTATATGGATATGTATCTTCCCTCTATTATTTTTGGGCTCACATGCAAACAAACTTTGCAACAAATTTCAGAGAGCTGAAAATAGAAAGATTAGGTCCATCCTAATTTAATTATTTAACATCAAAATGTGCTTCAATTCATGAAATTATAGATATGTCCATATGGAGTAGCAGCAGCAGTATATATAGTATCCTCGAAAGAGACGAGAGAGAGAAATATATGTCTTAAACTTAAGTAAGAAGGAGGTAAGAGAAAAACAAGAGTGCAGATATTCTTGAATTGCTTCTGTCTCTTTTACTCTTTCCTCTTCTCTCTTCTTCTCTGTAAGTTGCCAGCTCTTTTCTTTCTGCCACTACCAACTCTCTTTGTTTTTTTCTTCCCTTCTTTGCACTATTGGCAGAGCTGTTGATGAATGTAGATGCCAAGTAATTAATTATAGTACAATACAGTTGAACATAGAGAGAGAGAGTGAGTGAGAGAGCACAAGTGTTGTTTCTAATGAGGGCTGCTCCCAGTTACAGCGTCCACGAAGACTCTGCTCAGTGATGGCAGTCTCATCTGCTGTTCTTGAACCCTTCTTTTCTTGAAAATGGTCTGGTGGGGTGAAGAACAAACGCATGATCCCACTCCCCATGATGACTCGTTTGAGCTATCACAGCTGTAAAACTTGTTAATAATACCATCTGCGCTGCTGCTTTCGACTTGCCAAATTTTGCGCTTTAGAGGGTTGCTGTTTGACAGTATATCTGAAATAACCTCGTAGCAATCATCCACTTCTCCCTGTTATAATTAGAGGGTTTAACAATGGAAGGTTTTATTTCAAAAATATATGTTGCGGAAAAGATTTAAGTAGAATACAAAACCTTGCTGATTTTGAGTACAGCAAGAAGCTGGTTTTCGTAGTGAATGGCATTGGTAGGCTCAACTTGATGAATAACGTGAAGCATTGTGGCAGTGGCCATGACAGACGGCAGATAAAGTGTGAATCTTGAATCTGCAAATAAATCATGATCATCTAATCTTTGTTTAATATGAACATACATGAGATAGATGGATTTTGATTACGACTGACCGGAGATGACTGAGAGGAGGAGATTTTCACAGTTCCTGAGAAACTCCCAATGGACGTAGCTCTTGAGTCCAAGCCTTCTTATTATGTGATCAAGAAAGGAAAGAGGGGTCACTGGATTCATCCTCCATTTCAGCGCTGAAAGCACCAAAACCTCCATTCTTTGTATGGTTTTCGCCTCAAACACATACTTTGTACCCTCCACCTATTCATCAACCATCCAAAATATTTACAAGAAATTAAAAAAGGCAAGATCTGGCCCGGCAATGTATCATTATTAATGTAGCTGGTTACATACTTGAAGATCCAAGAGAAGAGGAACATGGGTTTCTTCCACTTTAGCAGCTAGAGAGAGACAAGTAACAGCAGCAAGCTGCATCATCCATGGCTTATCTTTCTGGAAACTCAGGCTGGACAGAAACCTGTCGAGGTAGTTGACTGCAAGAATCGCAGTTAGAGCTGAAAACCCGTAATGGGCATTGATTTTCAGAATCCACTCCACAGCTTCTTTCCGGGATAGAGAGAGAGCAAAGCTAAAGCTCGTTTCTTTGACGTTGTTTGTTTTGAGACAAGAAGTTTGTTTCTCCTTGCAGAAGAGGGAGTGAAGCTCTTCATCGTCCCAGAACAAATCTTGCTCCAACAACAGCAGAGGGGAAAGAGATGGATTCCTGTCGTGGTGGTTGAAGGTGACTGCTCCTCCACTCTCTTCTTCTTCGTCCTCAACATCTCCCCATTTCTCTTCCTCACAATAAAGAACATCATCAAACAAGGATTTGTTTGAGTTCTGGTGGACAGCCATCCTATTTCTATTCCTATTGCTCTCTACTGATAAGAAGAAGAAGAAGAAGAAGAAGAGGCGCTGCTTTCTTGTGTGTTCATTATACCAGAAAAGAAGCAAAAAGTAAAGCAGCAAAACCCATTCCAGCTATATATTACCCTTTTTGCTTCTCTCTCTACAAGACTTTGTTTCTCTCTCTGAATCTGAATGGAGACTGAGACTGAGACTGACTGAGGAGGGAAAGGAAGAGAGAAGGACGCAGCAGTTCTCAAAAAACAGAGAGAGAGATGATAAAGGGAGAGATTTTAGCAGAGTGGGTGTCACGCTTGTCCTTTCTTTATAGCATATACACAACATTACATACATTCTAATATTATTACATCTACAACTTATATATACTCATTCATGATTTCTTCTTTATTACTTTCGGAAACAATTTCGTGTCTTGGCGGGCTGCAGAAAAATGTAAGGGCCAAGGGGGCACGCACATCAACCATGGCCCCGCGAAAACTACCTCTTATGCAACCATTCATTAACACACACTGCAACACTCTAAATTAGATTATATTGCATAACTCCCCCCCCCCCCCCCCCCCACACTTTTTA
>NC_026152.1:19472106-19504584 GCF_000512975.1 Sesamum indicum
TTTTTGCTTTTGTATTTATATATATTGAAGCGTATATACATTTTAGCAATGAAAAACAGTATAAATTCGTACATATATATATATTTGTAGCGATGAAAAACAATACAAATTAGTATATATATATATATTGAATTCTTATTAATGAAATGTCTTAATTGATCAAAAAAGAAAAAAATACGAGTTGTCGAGGATTGAAGAAAACTCTATTGTATTCAAGCAAAGTACGTCCTAAAATAATTATATTCATAACGAGATTATCGTATAACTTAAAGAGAGTGAAGCGTTTTCATTCAAGAAAAATGGTTATGATATATAGTATGAGAGCAGTATGCTATAATTGGTCCAAGCACTAAGCAGCTGCATGAAAAGAGGGGTGCAATGGGAGAAGAAGGCTGAATTAGGGTAGAAAGCCATAGAATGTGGCCCGAAACACACAGTAAAAGAGGTCTACATATGGTATTGGGTGTGGGTTAGGGGCCTCAGTAGTAGTTGTATCCATCGATTTTTAGCGTAGAAAAGCCATTAATATATAGTGCCATCTTGTCTGCCCATCTTCACCGCTAATAAATAACCAGTGGATATTTGTGTACCAATTTTAGACAAGTTACCCCCTGTTTTCCACATTCTCTTATTACTGTTATAACTGCTCTATTAAAATGATGATATCATACATTCTGAAACCACCCACAACAATGAATCATGTTGCTCCCATTCACTCTCAATTATGCTATAATTTATATATACTGAAGATATTCCCCTCACAGATATTTCCTTTTCCGGTGTAAATTATTCATATTGGTTTGGTGGTACATTTTTGCATTAGGACTTTTTGGTTAAGTGATGCCATCTCAATCCAACTAAACATTTCAAAAAAAAAAAAAAAAAAAGAGAAAAGGTTAATGGACCTTGAATCAGCTTAAATTACAGTTGTTATCCAGTTTTAATCGTCCCATTAATCCAAAACCATGAATTAATGCATGATTCCCGTTCAAAAGTCAATAACGACTGTTTCTTGCATTTTCTGTCACAAAATATTTTCATATACAATCCAGGCCTCAATCACTTATCCTGCTCTTATTTATATATACAAATGGGGTGGGGGTGGGGAGGAGTGAGCTGATAAGATCATAGTGCATCTGATATTGAACATGAAAAGTGATGAACGCTACAATACTCAAACCATCCAAATGTAGTCAAGTATGACAATCTTGATCATCTTTTTCCGACGATACCCACTGTTCGAACCAATAATGATAGTGTTCACGAGAATGGCAACAATGCAACCAGCTGGGCTTCCACTATTCCATCAATATTCAAGAACCACCAACTCCAACCACTTATGTACCAAAAAGTGAGATCTTAGAAACTAAGGACGAAAGTGGGACGCCGAAAGGAACCTCAATTATCAAAGCTGTTAAAACTCCATCACGAGGTCAAACAACATATGACAACTATTGTTGACATGTCTAATCATCTCATAATTTGAAATTATTCACTCTTATAGTGACTCGACTTTACCACTGTCATAGAACATAAATTTTTATAAAAAATTCTCCACGGACAATATATCTCCAAGGATCATAGAACCAGTCAACCAACCAATGAAAAAATACAAATTATCGCTCCTTTTTTTCTTACAACATTTTCCTTGCATATAACAATGTCCGCAACACCGATCTACGACATAAACATTGGACACTAAAGGTACAATTAGGGAAGAAATAAAAAGATACAGTAACTACTAGGTGTAAAGTACAAACTCGCACTAACAGACAACAAGTCGGCTGCTTTTCTTGGCTCGCTGTACAACAAAGCATGTCTTAGAATGGTGGAGGAGGATAAGGAGGTGGAGGATATGAACCTGTTAGAAAGCAGAAAACTTGATGTTAGCGTTCAATATGCTGTAGCAGGTTGATTCTGCAAAAAGATATAGGTTGCAAGATCTCTTACCGGGAGGATAATAGTGCGGGTCTTGGGGAGGTGGGGGATAACTTGAGTATGGTGGCGGATATGATGATGTTGGCGGATATGATGGAGGGTACGCAGCTGGCTGATGATGATATGGCGGTGGGGGATATCCTGCTGAGTTTGGAGCATATGAAGAATAAGGAGGTGGTGGAGCATAACTTGTCGGTGGATAAGAAGCTACTGATGGAGGTGTTGAGTACAAAGGAACTTGAGGCCCCGGTGTACCCGCATATGGTGGCGCAGATGGAGCATGGTTAGCCGCTGGTTTCTGAAATAGAAAAGCTTTCTATAAGCTTCAAATATAGAATTCTAGAATGCAAGCAAAAAATGCCATTTCTTGTCTGAACGGCAGAGCTAATCAATATAATCATAAGATGGAAAAAATCAATCTAGCTTACATTGGCATTAGCATAGTGCAATATCAGTCGAACTTCTCCAGCATACCTATAAAGAAAACACACATTAGCCATTTACAAATTAACACCTATTGGAAAAAAAAGTACATGCATGCAAATGCATGAATAGAACAGCATAATTCACTGTAGAAAATTCTTGCATCTGTCAGTAGCTTTTCACAATGTTATGTTAATTTATTCATGTTTTACATAGCATCATTCTCAATGCATTGCTTGAGATCTATGATTGGCAAAATTTTATGGTAATATTCAACACCTTAACTGAAAATGTGAGCCATAACTCAACCCTAGCTGCATGTCGACAAGCACAAGAAGCCAAAAACTAAGTTATAGTTTCATCTTCTCATGCTTGAGGCTAAGGCAAGCTTACACTAAGTATTTTTAGAAGGTAGGGTCAGTCACTAGGAAAGGGGATAAATTATTCACTCAGCTCAGCTTCTCAAAGTCCGAGGGGTTAGTTGACTAATTAGCTATTGATTCGTTAAGGGATCTATTCCTGCTCATCAGCAGAGGAGCCAGCTATTGTTAAAAAGGTAAAACCACAAACTTGTAAGCTGCTGCTAAAATGCTCTTATTCTTCAGTTGAAGTCCAAGGGATCCAGAATACATTTCTTTTACCATAGAGCCTATTTAAAAGATGATGAGGTCTCGACATTAGCGTAAATTGTTTATACAACAATAGACGCTCATAAGAAAAACTGGGATAAAATACAAACTCTCTAAGCACTTCAGAAATCTAAAGCAACTGGCGTTCCTAATATACAGAGAACAGACGCAACGGAAAAAAATACACACGCCGCTCACTCACGAAGCAATGAATGTAATTCACAGTGTAGTTCAGTTTAATATGATATACCTTCCTTTCTTGTCCTGGAGTGGCCATGCGGTATCATCATAGCCCTGAGATAGAACTTTTTGCAACTGAACCCTAAAAATACACCAAATTCAAGATCAGTACTCTATACAAAAAGTGCATGAGATTCGAAAGAGAAATGGGATCTACAAAGAGATAAAGTATTACTTTCCGCTGCCAATGAGATCGTCGAAAGTGAGAGTATTGCTGTTCCAGACTACAACAGAGATCTCCCGCAATCCTTCTATCAAGGTAAACACGAATTTCTCTTGAAACGTTGGATTTTTTCCACCATCTATACAAGTTTCATCCAAAAAATTAACAAATATAAAACCCCAAATAACATTCTTTCTAAAGCCTCATATTAAAACAAACGAATTACCATGAATCTATCTACACACAACCTACCTGTGCAAGTACGCGTACGAAATTTGGTGCTAGCATACTCGAGACAAACGTAGGGATCTTGCCTAGAAATCCACTCGGTGTCTTTCAATTTATTACAACCAACAACTGAGATCCAAGACACCACCACAAACAATCGCGCACATTAATTTCACAAAACAATAAAAGTCCACAAGAAATAAGAAAAAGGAGGAGCAGAGAATTTGGAAAACATACCAGTAACCTCGAGAAGTTGACCCTGGATGCCAGAAACCGACATGGGAGGAAAAGATGAATAAGAAGGAAACGAGAGTATAGCTTTATTGTCTACCATCACCAACAAAAAGATGAGCTTTTATATATCCTGAAGTCAAGAGTATTTTAATGGGAAGACCCGGATCAATTTGGTGTTAAACAAATGTGAATTGAAGGAATCAAAGACGAATCAAAATTTTGCAACTGGGGTTGACCAATTATGATGTGTTCTGAGTCTGGGGTATGGGATTTCTTCTCTCCAAGGCGTAATTGATTTAGATAGGGTTTTGCAGAGGAATTTTTCCAAGTAAACTCCAGCATTTGGATTATTTAGTATCTGGGTGCTTTCATTCCACATTTCTGCTGTGGACCAGAAATTAGCGCGTATAATAATAATATTCTTTGGATTGGAACTTGGAAACTGTACGCGTACGTATATGTATTTTCGTATTCGGTAAGGCATCTGGGGTTATTAATATACCTTATTTTTATTCTATTTTAGACAATTGAATTTATAAACTTGAGTTGTAATGGAATTTACAGAATCTTGATGGCTAATTCATTGGTTGACTTGGTACGATTCTGATATTTACTCTTTGTGCGAGATTAGTGTATGTTGCATATGTTTAGTCCATTTTTCTCCGGAAATGTATGCAACATTTTATAGTAAATTTGAACAACACAGAAATAACCAAGAATGCAAGAGTAATAACAAGAAATATAACGTCCGATTTTCAACTGATTTCTGGAATTGTTGGATGTGTATATGGTAGTGGCATTATCCTTTCGAGGATTTCAGTAGCAAACATTTGCGTAATCAACTGTAAGTAGTACTTAAACTTAATGACTTATCGCAGTCGACCATAAATATGGTTAAGAAATTTAGCACCCGAAATAATTGAACAAGAAATTTGGCATCCAATCCAAATAATTGAACCATGCGACAAACGACTTGTAACCTCCACAAACTAATAAAAGTTTGTACGGCTTCTCTTTGCACGACCAAGCCAAAGAGATTATGCGTTCCTGTCTAACCATTAGTACAGAAAACAGGTGAAGTGATTTAGCTCCGCAAAATCTGCTACTTCCAAGATGTATACTGCAACTAGATACAAGTCTGCGGGGTGGAATTAGATGACTTAAGTATATTATAATGGTAAGTTTTCCTTCAATTTTACCAGATATATGAAATACAAACAGTTCAACTATATCCATCATCAAACGCTGCATATCCAAACAAAAACCACAATCTATAATGAAATGAACGAATAACATGGGGCCTCAAGGCTGGACTTATGAATATTCACAAGCATGTATGTACAGGTCCTTGACGCCGCCTTCCCTTAATCACTTTCATAATCATCATCATCTCCAAATGAAAAAACTGATGCATCGGCTGCCATTACCTTGAACTCGCTTACCTCCCCAACTGAGTTGGAGAAGTCGGTTCCTGATCCTCCAGCAGTTTCCTTCTTTACCTCAGTATGTGGAGAAGGTGAAGTTCCTAGAGAGACTTGTTCTGTCTTACGCGTCAGATCTGCAATTTGGTTCGAGTCAACATTGTTGTAAGGCACAGCATCTTTTGCAGCCACGGTTCCAGAACCATGGGAAGAAATGCCAGTTTGTCTGGATGAAGACACAGATTCCTCAGCTTCGCTGTCAGAGAACTCATCCTCCTTTTTCTTAGAGTTCTTTGCAGCTGCAGTTGCAGCAGCAGCTTCCTCAACGGGTGCGGGGCTAGGTCCTGACACTGTATTTGCACCTGAATTTCCAGACGATTCACTAGGAGACCCAGATGGAGGTCTTGATGAAACAGTAGAACCATCATAATCCACTACCACAACCTCAACTTGGAATCCTGGGGATGGTAGTTTTCTCTGCGAGCAAGTAGCGAAGGGCAAATTTATGCACTGTATGGTGAATCCTACATATTTATAATTTGGACTGGGAGTACGAGAAGAAAAAAGTCATGCCAAGGCAATTTACATGGTCATGAAAGCGACTAAATCCATATATAACCACAAAAGCTTACTAGTAAGGAGAATAACCAGTACTGGCTTATCCATTCCCACACCCACAGATGAGTTTGAAAAGCAAGAGGGAAAATTAGGACCAACAGAAGAACTTCCAGATCTAGTAGCGGAAGAAGAATAAGATGCATATAGAAAAGATCCAAATATACATATGGCAAATCATCTCCAAATCTGGACCCATGTTGGATGTAACCCCACAACGCATCTAAACCAAGGCCTGGCTGAAAGTATAATTTACCTTGTCGAAACCATCAAGATCACTTGTGTTTAGAACTTTTCGGTTCTCAATCATTGTTGTGTTCAACCAGCTGAAAATTAGAAAATAAAGCAGATTATAAATGCAACCATTAGAAGGCAGTAACATTTTTCCATCGTATCATTGCAAAGAGGGACGAGAAGCTAATGATCAAGAAAAGGTTCAGTATCAGTAGTTTATTATACCAATAGAAGTCCCCTTGGCGATCATGAAAATGGACTTTGAAATCACCAGCCAACTCTGTCAGGCCCGGTTCCCCAGGGAGGGCAAATACCATTATCCCTTTCTTAGGTGCGCTGAACCAAAAATCTTCAGGCTGCACAAAAAGCAAAAGTATAATTGAATGTGCCTAGGCCATTAAAATTTCACCAATCTGAAAAGCAAATGATCAAATTCAGTGGTGGCTATATGTGACAATGAAAGCAACATTTTTGCATAACTGCCTGCTTAATTGATGAGTTTATGACAAATGCTCTCCTGAAATTTCCATCAAGGATAAACAACTACGAATGTGATATATCTTTGAAGGAATAAAATTATTAAAACCATATTAGACATCATAGTATGATCGAAAAGTATGAATTTTCTGAAATAGTAAAGCAGCTCATATGTCTCTATTTATGAAGCTGTATAAATTTTAGTCGAATTTACCAGCAAGGGTCATCATGAATATGACTGATTACATTGCTTTGAAGATGTCATGAAGGTTCATTAGCACATATTAGTACTTAAATAAATTATTAGTTCATGGAAAGACATCGATGTGCAAGAAGGATAACATACCGACAAATCCTTGGTTCTTGAATGCTTTTTTGTTGAAAAGAGCACACCTAAATAATTGAAGGTATAAGTTGGGATAAATTTAAATAGTAGAAAATTGAAAGTGCACCCATCGACGCAAGGCGCTAACCATTATGATCAGAGACTGTTATGGAGGGCCTGATCCAGTACGGGCACCTATGCAGCCGAAATCCTCTAAGCATGCACCTGCATTGTGCAATTTGGTACGATTTCCAAAATCTATCACACTGACAACATATCTTTTTCTATCCATCATCTCATCTTACAACTAATTTAAGTAAATATAGTAGGACAAGACAGAAGGCTAATGATAAAACTTAAAGATCTACTTCCCAAGACTAGAAAGCTAATCCATACAAAATATAAGATCTGAAATAGTGCATACCTACGACCAGGCTGGTTTTCTCCATTGAAGTATGCCAAAACGCGTTCAAAATACTTGACATATCTCTATAAGAATAGAACATAGATACTAAAAGGTCCATAGGAGCTTAGCAATAAAAGTTATCAATTTGAAAGGAATTGGACTCACAATTTGACTAGGTAGAACAAGTCCTTTTCCATCAATACACCTTTTCTGATTGTAATAATCAATTGATTCCTCGGCTGTGGGGAAGAACTAAAAGATAGCAATAATGATGCAATTAGATCTTAATGATAGGGACATATCCTTTAGAAAACAGCTCCGTATCATTTTGGTTTCCAATAGCACGCGGACAACCCCAGAGAAGAAATATTATCAATTTTACCTTCAGATACAGAAGAAGACTAGAAATCATCAATCCTGTCCTGGCCATTCCAGCTTTACAATGCACAACAACGACATTGTCAATATCTTGCTTCAACCACGAATAAGCACTTTGGCAGAATGAAATGATGAGTTGGATGGGAGGGCAATTATGGTCATCAAAAGGAAAACTAGCCACCTGCAGAAAGGGAAAAGATGAATGACGTCTCAATCACACGCCTCAATCAGCAAAACTTTTCAATGTCATGCACAATCCTGAATCCAGAGAAATTGCCAACTTATCACACCGAAGGAAACCAAGATAAGTTTTCTGTGTCCAACAGGATGTGTACAGCACTCAGTTCTTATATAACTAAAAAAATTAAACTCATTCCTTCTGAAACTCTAAGCAACATTTGGATTCAAAATAGTTGGAGACAAGGCAATGTTTATCGTAGTAATAAATTTAAAAGTCTAAACCCAGGCCAAAGAACAGTACAAATGCATGTTTAGAACTTTGGCTCAAGAAAGTTTTAAAATCCACTTGACAAGTGAAAATCCTTGAGTCCGATATAAAGCTAATTCATTTAAGCTAATCTCATTTCAAGTAGACAAGGAATAAAAACTCAGTCTGACACAATAACACAGTGAAACTAACCACGTTCCATATTCCATCCAATTCCCCGAACCTCGGTTAGAATTTCAATGCCAACAAAAAAGAATAAATATTCAGGCAACTCATCCCCTTCACATGGCTCCCATAACAACAACACTGATGGGATTGGAGGAAATACTAAAGAAAGATAAAGTAGAGGATGCTGATAAAAGAGGGAAGATGGGGTATTTGGAGAAAACAATACCTTAAGAGTGTGCAAAACAAAGGGTTTTAGAGAGGTACCAACTGAAGAAACACTGTTAAACTAAAGACAAGTATCACAACTGCTGCAAAATCCCAAAGAACGGAAAGGATAACCATGGGCAAACCAACACAGGATCACAAAATAATTTTCATAATATGAACATTCTTTTTGGCTAATCAACATAATTAGGTAGAACAGAGAACACACAAACCTTTCCCTCAAATAAAGATGCATCGTACAATCTTTCAGAACAGAGGTTATACACTTTGTATTTGTCCTGCATGATTTGAATAGATCAAAGGTGAAGAGGTGAACAAGTGATCCCATTATTGCCATATGATGTTACAAAAACTTAAGGTGGCAGAAAATAGTATGCACTCATTACCTTGTGATAAGTCTCAAAGAACCTAATTACTTCCTCCATGTGATTTCGATAAAATCCCTGAAAGCAGTCATTGCTAACTTCAGCTTAGCACCAACCGAAAATAATTCATGTACTAAATTTCAGATAAATTGGACTTTATACCTCAACATAGCCAAAAAACCCAGAGCTCATATCACCAGCAGGGAAGCCCATTGCAATAATATTCTCCGTGATGTAAGTCATATCCAAATCGAATCCTCCTTCCTATAGAAACGAATATCATGAGGCCATTGGGAAGTGGTCTACCAAATGTAACACCAGAAGTACACAACAATTTGCATTAGCAAAATGCAGGCAGCTATCTCAAAATATGGCATTTCACATTTTTCTCATGTATAATGAAACAAATCAGCAACAATGTGCTTAGAGGTATCATAAGAAAAGAGTTATTACAGCTTCAAAGGAATTGCATAAGGGGGGAGAAAGGACCTACTTATAGTAATAAACCAAAACCTAATCGTCAAAGAGAGTGAGCCACCTGGTATCTTCGCTTATTTTGAGACACAACATGACGAGCTTTGACCTGCACAGCCTTCACCGCATTCTTAGATGAGTCAACTAATCCTTTTGTGATGCTTCCAATAAAACCTGATTGTTGAGTTGGTGAAGATCCACCAGAACTTTCCTCTGATTGAGGAGATTTGGGAGACGCCCGCAATCCAAGACCACTAGTCAAACGCGAAAAAGTAGACTTTCCAGGGTTTTCAGATGGGGATACCTCAGGGGATCCACCAAATGGCTGGGGAATTTTCAGATTTTTCGCCCAAGTGGAGATGCCAGAAGCAGAGAATTTAGAAGGCGCATCATGTTCAGAATTATGTGGCGCAGATTCCACAGAAGTAGACATCTTTACATCTGCAGACTTGATATCCTGCGGATTTGATGAATCAGGAGATTCCAAACTCATTTCCTGTAGACCAGATTCCTTAAAGGTGTCCAACAGAAGAAGTATTTAACAATTAAGAAGCAGTTCAACCTAGCAGTACAACTGAACTACGAGGCAGACAAAAGAAGTTGAGAAAACGCTGAGATTCAGTGGGAGATGTTTGTAGAATATCACAGGAAACAATAAAATTCCACTATATTCCCTAGATGTAAAGGTCAAAACAACAATAAGGTGTAGATGATCCTACATGTGACAGTTGGAAATAAGAAAGAGCATGAAAATCGTTTTCGAAAGAGGGAAGTTCAGCTTAAGCCTTCACAGGACCAATAAGAAATTAGCATAATTTACAACATAATCTACCATATGGACTGCAAATGACCAAACTGAACTAGTTCTAACTTCTTTGCAAAAAAGTGATCGACATGTCATAGTTACAATTAAGGTTGTATAAAAGCTACACGAACCAGTAGTTTATTTCATGATAAACAGAAATAGAAGACAGACGGATTTAGTGTGACATGAAGGATATACATAGATCAAACATGAGACTACATGGAAAAAGCTGATACCCGCTTTTTCCATGTCTCCAAAGTCCAAAGCTCAACCAACAATCTGACAGAACAGTTCATAACATTCCCCATGAACCCACCCCAAAAAAGACAAACAAACAAACAAGTAAAGCATACTCAATGATGCATTTGTTCCAGATTACAGTATCTGCACTCAATACAGGAGTGAGAAGTTTCATTTGCTCAAGATTATTCTACACATTCCAGCTAGACAGTGAAATTAAGCCAACACAAGATTCGTGCTGCGGAGTGTTATGAATACCTCTACACTTGATCATACTCAATAAATTTGGGAAAACGAGAAGAATCCAATTAATGACTAGGGTAAGAACCCCAAGCTCAAAAAGTCTTATCTAGCAACAAAACCTTAGGTCAATTATTAAGATCAACAGCACGATGCATAGAAAAATGACCTCGCAGCACAAAACACCAATTCCTCAGTTAAAATCGAGTCCACTAATTCGCCCAAATCAATTCCTCCAACGATCCAGACCACAGACCTTCTCCAAAAGGGTGCAAGAGAAATGGGCGAAGCATTACAGCTTTCATATCGTAAACAATTAAATAGGGAAAACAAGACAGTAGGTCTTGAGTGGGTGTGAATAGACACAACAAGAGACCAGCAAAGACTCCGAAAACTACCTGAAAATTGAAATCGTAGTCAACGACGGGGAGGGGCAGCGGGTGGCGGTGCTTGCTGGGGTTTCCTAAACGACGTCGCACTGTTCCAGGGTTTCGCGAAATGAAGCGACATGTGACAGTGGACAGTCTTCACCTCTCTTATTTTTCATTCACTGTGGATTTCTGCTAGCGACTTCTTCAATTCCGCCACCTATACTAGCGACTTTTGCAATTGCACGACTACTTTTCGAAAATGATGGCTCTAATCTTTTCAAATAATAGAGTTTTTGCCTAATCTTCGTGATTTGACAAAGGAAGCCCTCTTTTTATACTAATAAAGATATATATAATAAAAAATAAAATAACCTTAAACAAATTCAAATACAATTGAAAATTATAAAATTACGTGACTTGCTTGTGAAAAAATAGAAACGAAGCTATATTTACCAACTGCACTATAAATTTACAAAGTAATAGTGGACACTCAAATACTTGCAAACATTGAGCATGGAGGGGTGATGAAGCGGTTTATTAAGGATCATCCAGGTAACTTTATTATTGGTTTCGCAAATTATATTGGCATTGCATCCAATAATAAGGCTGGACAGTGTAAGTGCACTTTGGGAAGGGAAGGTTCCTTAATTTCATTCAATATGCAATTTTATATTCATCGTCTCCAACTTTTATCTACAAATTGTATACAACTTTTCAAGTCTTTTTCAATATTTAAGTAGGAAATAATGTTATGTAGAGGTTGTACTTGTTACAAACTCATGAAATACTACTTTTATACAGAATTTCCATGATAAGAGTGGAGTTAAAGATAAATCTTGTATTCAATCCTAATATCATTCAATTACAAATTTTCTGTAGCTCTAAAGATATACTAAAAGTGCTAGGTGACGAAATTTTTCTAGATTATATACTAGCAAATTTTACGTCGAGAGATTGTGCGAAAAAATTATAATTTAATCTTTATTAGTTTCATATTTTTTTTAAAATAGTTGATATTAGTCCCGCACAAAGTTAGCCCCACACTTTAAAATAGGACTAAATATTGCAAATTTTTTTATTGTTGAGCTTACCTTGTAACATCTTTTTAAAGTGTGGGACTGATATTAATTATTTCTAAAAAATATGAAACTAAAATTGAAAATCAATCTATATTTTGGAACTAAAATTCTCTTCTGGTTGTGTCTATTAACGACTTTTCCTAGCCGTCATTCTGCATTTAATTCTTTGTTACTTGCAAGAAAATTCATCATAGCATTGCACTTAAGTTCTGTACCATTTGATGAACGACTCTTTTGGTCATCTCTGATTGGAACTGAACTCTAAGATAATCAAACATGGAGGAGGTAATAACTTAAATTTTTTCATTTAGATTGAAAGAATTTCCCCAGACAAGCTGACAATAGAACACATATAGAAAAGAAAAGACACAGGAAACCTCAAAAGTACAGACCTTGAGACATTTTCAATACCACAAATAAGACCCGATAGAAAGTTGTGAATTTTGCCAAATCTCCAGAGGAGAAAAGGAAAAGCAAGAATTATATACAAATGTATCCAGAGTTGACAACGGTTCTAAATAGCTTAAGGAGCAGAGAGGTTCCACGCTCCAATCATCCTCCCTAGACTATCAACTGGCTCCTATAGCAAAATTGCTTTTGCTACACCACCAAGTCGATGTTGTTTCCCGTCTTAGATAAGGCAGACGATTCTCAAGAGCTGCTAATTTTCCTGCCACCATGTAAACTAGACCAATTCGGCTCAGCATTACGCCGTTTCAGTGCTCCTATTCCCATTGGGTTGTCCTTGCTCTGTTTAACACCATATGATTAGTACTTCAAAACACTTTTGAAGATAACAAGAGCAACAATAACCACTGACACCGATGATTATGCATATTACAGAGACAGTCTCAATTTCAAAAAAGTTATACCGCAGCCTTTGCAGTCATTTTTCCCCCACGAAAATTGAAGGACTAAGTGGAATTAGTAGAAACTGACGATAGGCGGTGCCTATGTAATTTTCAAAATTAAAGAATTCTTATGCAATATAACATAAACTCATAAAGTGTCAGTGTAAATTATCTCTATAAAATAGATTGAATTACCATTAGACAAGTGCCAGCTTCAACATCACAGATGGGATAGTCGTGCGGGCAGCAGCTAGAATGGTCCTCACAGCAAGTGGCAGACTCCAAGGGGCAGCATCCCCAGCCAAGGCACAATTTGCCATATTGGTATGCACAGCAGCAGGTGGTGCCCTCTGGGCATGTGTAGTATTCATCACAGACAGTGGGGGGTTTCACCGGGGTTGGAGGAGATGGGCCAGGATTAGGAGGGTTATGACCAGTCTTGACGGGATAAGATGCTTCCACTGCAATCCCACACTTTCCTGCAAAGGTATTAGCCACATTGCGCTCAAGCCTGATGTAGCCGTTTTCTCCCCAGCTGGGACCCCATGAATTTCTCACAATCCAGTAATCTTTGCCCTCTTCTGTACCATATCCAACGGCAACAACACCGTGGTCTAAATCTGTTCCGCAGCGTCCAGTAAAGACACCCTAAAAAAGGTGAAAGAAAATCAAATTGTCAATGTACTACAAGTGATTGCTTCTGGCAGAATGGGATCATAGTCATTCTTATGATCTAAACATTAGTTCTACAAGACATATCAATAACACAACTATACGACACACAGAGCATCTAGCAATTCAAAATCTATACAGTAGGTCAGATTTTGAACCAGCTCAAAAGTTTCAAACTTTTGAAAAAGTTGCTGCAAAAACCCATAAAACTAGTTTTCTTTATCTGTATATCTTCTAAATTTATCATTGGAAGGTATTAGTATCAGGCAAAAGAGCAGGAAAGTTTGATGATCATACCGATTGGTATAGTTGGAAAGCTCTGCCCCCCGCTTCAATCGCAACACTGACTGGTTGATTTGCCACAGCTTTCTTTAATGCTTTTTCATCGTTTGCTGGAACATCCTCATACGCATCTATGGAGACCACCTTGGCATTTTTCTGATAAAAAGCAAAATGTCAACTAAGCTACTGGACTAATAACAAAAATACAAATGACTAACAAGGAACATAATTCAAATGGAAGTACAAATTAAAACCATACCCTGTAAGTGTCACAAGTACCATCACGAGCTAGGTATGGGTAATCTTCCTCTGTATCGATGCCGCCATTATCAATGATAAACTGAAATCCATAGTCCATAAGACCACCATTACAACCCTCGTTATATTTCCTGTCGCAATCAACGAGCTCTTGCTCAGATAAAACTGTCATATTTCCAGTTACTATCTGATTTATCCCTTCAACAGCAGCAACAGTAGAGAACGCCCAGCAACTCCCTTATTTGAAATAACAAAACATGCATTAGTATCTTTTACTTCAATGTATAACTGACAATTTTCATTAACAATGGAAGACTGCAGCCAGATACACTAATGCAGGAACTCTACATGTGAGATCACATCCCATTATACTGAAACGTGATAACTCTGATTGGCAGAAAAAGCTCAACATCCACATCTTATAAACAAATGAACAATAAGCTTATCATAGCAAGATACCATGCTGAACGTGAAATTTGCAGAGTGTTAAAAGGTAGAGAATTGAATTGCCCAACATCAGGAAAGCACTAAACAATAGGTCATCATCTCATTATAGTTCTGGATCAAAGGGTAAATCGTCATAAAATAATATTATCAAGTGTAAAGAAAGAAAAAGTCATCCCGAAAGTGATTTTTTATAACAGCTGTTACTCAAAACAAACAAGCCCCAAGCATGATTTGGAAAATAAGAAAAATACAAATATAAACCATGAAAAACAACGAAAATTTTCTCTTCATATTCGGAAGATCCTGTCAAGAGAAGACCAATGAAAACCCATGATACGGTTCTCCTCTTCACACACCCACAACAAGATATCCGTAAATAGATGCATGCATCTATACATACACATTTATAGATATAGGTTTCTCGGTTATAGTTCAAGCAAATGAGAAAGCATACCGCATTGGCCCTGATCCTTGACCGGTGCAACGGCGCCCTTCTTCCTCCAGTCAACGGACTGCGGCAACTCCTCCCCCGCCTTAAACGCGTAACGGTCACTCGCTCTTCGGTTGATCAGCTTGGTCTTCCGGTCTACCCTTCCACTCACAAACAGCATACGATACTCCTCGTTTGTCAGATCAGCGAACCGGTTCAGGCCCAGCTTATACGACCGATCAGCGGAATTGTGCTCGTCGATGAATTTCAAGTTATCCTTGAAAATCTCGAAACGCTTCTCCTTCTCACCAATGGCGTTGTACGCCTTCCCATGCTTCGCAAGCCAAGATTCGTACAAAGCCATGACTTCGTTCTCCGAACGATGGGGAGAGCCCATCTTGTGATTCTCGTCATAGGTGATTATGGACATGTCCAAGGCAGAGGAAAGGATGAAAAACGAGAGGATAAGGAGGGAGAAGGAAAGTTTGAGAGGAGAAGCCATTGTTGAAGGAGGCAAGAGCGTGGGGAAAAGCGGGGCCACTCTTGGTCTTCTTATAGGGAACGGGGGAAGAGAAAAGGACAAAAAGGACTGTGAATGGAGGCGATTGATTGGAGGGGAATGGAGAATGAAAGGCGACGTGAGATTGGTGTATGGGACTATTTTGTGCTTATGTTCTTGATGAAGAAGAAGAAAGAGAAAAAGTGGACAGTGAGGGGGCCCGCGGAAGTAGGAATTGGTATGGGAATGGGAGTTGTGGGTCACGCGGTCGCTCACTTTTCAGAGGCGGTCTACTTGGTTAAGGCATTGTTGGGGCGCAGCTTTCTTTTCCGAAATTAGAGCACTATCGTTGGCGTTAGATACATAAGCCAGTGGTTCACTGCATAAGAATTTTTATGCAAAGTATTTTCTCTTTTAATAAAGTTGTTTTATAAATTAAAAAACAAATTTAACTAATACATTATCCTTAATATAATAATTTTTAATTCTAACTTATAGAATATAAAAGCAAAAGGTATATGATGTAGGTCGTACAAAATCTGGATCGGATTGCAAAATTGGTCCCAAGTTTGGGTCGTTAGATCCTTCTTTCGAACTACCTATTAGTGGATCTTGAGAACAAAGCAAACGTGAGACTAGCCGAGTAGCCATCGGCGATGGCCCTCCGATGTTTAAATTAGAAAAGTGGGATCGAAAAGATGAGATCGAAAATAAATTGAGGTCGAATGAGATCAAAAAATGACGGTAAAATAGTGGTAAAACGTGTTCTAAATAATCATAAATGAGACTATTTATAGCCGTATGGTACCGTCTGGGAGAGTGACATGTGGCTCCGCTGAGATGATGCCATGTCATCCAATCCAAGGGCCTTACTTGGAAATGACTTCTACCCTGGTCAAAATTAGTTAAACTTGGTGAAAATAGTCAACTATGGATATATAAATGCTTTAAAGGCAGAAGTATTTAAGTAATTTAATAATCTCCTTCATCAGTATATATGTAAATTGTAATAGATTAATTATCATAATTTAAAGGTTGTGGTCATATTTTTTCCTTAAATTTAGATTAAATTTTCTCTCGTTGAGTGGAGGGGTCTCAGATTTTGTCAAACTCACTTCAACTCCATCCACTTGACTCAAACTTTGTATTCCATACATTTGGTGGAGGGAATTGAAATTGTGAAAATAAAGGATAGTATTTCAGATGCATCACCCCAATTCTTCATTTTGTATAAAATACCCTATGCGCAAAATGCAATACAAATAATCTATTTGATCTACTCACAATTTGATAGAGCTCCAAAGTCTTATTCGTCTGTTAGGTCATGCAATAATTTGAGCTTCAATTCTTGATTCCCCAATCATAAAACACATACAAGGGTATAGTGGTTTGATCTCAATCATAGTCAGTAAAAATTGATTCATAGTGAAGTTTTTAGTAATTACTGTACTTTAAGTTACTTATTTGGTATTTGGATCTGCCATTGATCGTTTAAAAATCGAACAACTAGATTTAAAAAAAACAACGGGTAAATATAAATCGTGAAAAAAATAAAAACTATTGAAGTCGAATGCTACTAACATGTTCGAACCCTTTTTAATATTTTTATTTAAATTACTTAACAGACTTTCATATTTAATGAAGATTCTTCACTAACTTTTTCAGACAACGCATTCGAGATACACACTTGATAGATTACAATAGTTATTTTTTTTTCCCTTTGAATCAACGACTTCCAACAGTAAAAAAGTTTAAGATCCAAGCCGTTGGACTGTTCTATAAAAAACAACAACAATAGTTGAGTTATGACACGAGGGCTTGTAGAAAAGGTAGATTATACTTGACAAACAAGTTTCATCTTTTGATTAACATCATTAATTAATTAATACAAAGCATGTTATCATTTACGACTATTTACGATACATATCTGCAATTGGTTGATAGGATCAAATCAAGGGAGTAGAAATCCATGTGAGCCTTATCCAACATGCACGAAAATACAATAAAAAATTAAGGGATTGTTTGGTGCATAAGATAAGATCATATGCAGCAGTAGAAAGAGCTAATGGGTATCAAGATACAGAGACTATAATACTATTTTTCCACGTTGTTGGTGTGAAACTACACATATTTACACTTATCCACCCATGTGGGAACTGGAAGAAACCTTTCATCTCATGTTCCATTTTATCTTTATTACATGCATCTCTTGGTCACATGGGATGGGGAGTGGCAATTCCTTGGCTTTACAACAGAATAATCATATTTCGTGTTTGCCAAACAAGTCACTGTCTGCTAAAGTATGGGACTCTCAAGTGGAATTTCTTCTATATTGCTACTTGGTGGATCCGGTTCAAAAAAGTAAAATATCTTTCGCAGAAGATCATTTGATTTGAATTAAAAATGTAAATATCTAAAGTCTGAATCTCCAGATCATTTTAATAAATGTATTGTGAAATTATTGGGATGAAGCCCTGTTTTAAATATTCAAGCATAAAAAGTTAATTTAAACTTTATATCATGATTTTTATGGTAATTTCTTATTATTAAACAGTAAATATTTTATTTCGAGTAATATTGTAAATTTGCACACACGTAAAATATGCCACAAATTAATAGATATGTAGTTGATAATGGATGGACTGTATGATGACTTGAGATAATAATATGTAATTATTATTTCTTTTTAAAAAAAAAAAACAACGAGAAGCAGGTGGTCCTAGAATGAGACACAAAGCAGGCTAGAGACCCATGTGTTATGCTGGCCAAGCCCAAATATTAGCAATTAGCCAATGTCTGTATCGAGCCCAGTTCCAGAGCTTACGCTGGACCAGGTCCACCCCCTCCTGCAAATCCATAAACGAATTATGAAGTCTGATAAAAAGATAGTTATGAATTATTTAATTTAAAAATAATAATTGTTTGGGAAAACTCATAATTTGCATCAATTACAAAAGCCATTGTTGTCATCTGCTTACAAGGTACAAACATGTAATTAATATTCAGATGGTTTTAAGAATTTCACAGCTCCGTCCATCAACATCCATCCCCTTGTACATGATATTCAACTTGTTTTTTCCACAATAAAATTAATTCCCTCTTGGATTCGGATTATTACAGCTATGTTTCTGTTAACATAGCAAAATCTTACACACTGCAAGGAAAAATGGAGGACTGAAAATCTGGTTCATTCATTCAAACAAGAACCGATATAGTCTCAGCTTAAATACAGATACAAAGCTATAACTGTGTAACAAATTGAAAACAGAAAAACAAACCAGCTGCCACCTAAGCTATTAATGCTAACTAATGAAAGTGTAAAATGTAACTAATAAAAACGTGACCAAGAGAAACACGATTTCCTCCTTATTGCAGAAACAGAGCAGTAGAAACAGAGCTAGAAGATGAGGTTGCAGTCAGTGAAGAGGATGGTGGAACTTGAGCTAAATTCAACATGCCCCCCTCAAGTTGGGCATGGGTAAAAGAGCATAAGCCCAACTTGGACAAGAATGTGGTGAACGACGGACCAGGAAGAGACTTGGTAAACATGTCGGCAAGTTGCTGCTTGCCTGAGATATGCGAAGGAAGAACAAATCCAGACTTAAATTTGTCACGAACCAAGTGACAATCAATCTCGAGATGTTTTGTACGTTCGTGGAACACTGGATTCGCGACAATGTGCAAAGCGGCCTGGTTATCGCAATATAAAGGAATTGGCGTTGCAACAGAAACATGGAAATCCTTTAGTAGGTAAGACAACCATTGAAGTTCGCACACAGTGGCACCCAAACTTCGGTATTCCGCTTCAGCCGTTGATCTGGAAACAGTGGACTGTTTTTTTGTTTTCCATGAGATAATGGCATCACCCAAGAAAATGCAATAACCACTAAGTGAGCGACGAGTATCCAAACAACTTCCCCAGTCAGCATCACAGTAGGCAGTAAGAGTAGATGACACGGATGCAGGAAAGAAAAGACCCAAATCTGGGCAACCGGCCAAATAGCGCACGAGGTGGAGTGCAGCATCCAAGTGTGCTTGGCAAGGTTCATGAAGGAACTGGCTTAGTTGTTGCGCTCCATAAGATATATCCGGGCGTGTGAAGCCCAAGTAAAGTAAACGGCCTACCAATTTACGATAAGGTGCAGGATCTTCCAGTTTTGGAGAGGACTGAGAGCAGAGTTTCAAGCCTAGTGGAAGTGGAGTAGGTGCTGGTTTGCACTGATCAAGGCCTGTGTCTGCCAAAAGATCACGGACGTACTTATGTTGAGTGATCCAAGTTCCAGCTGGAGAGCGAGCAATCTCCAAGCCAAGAAAATACTTGGCGTATCCCAAATCCTTAATGCTAAAGGCATCATCCAAAAATTTCTTGACTTCAGCAATCAATGATTCCGATGGTCCTGTGATAAGCAAATCATCTACATAGACGAGCACAATAACAAGCGAACTGTTAGAACCTTTAACAAACAGACAATAATCATTCAAGGACTGAATGAAACCAAAATGAACAAGCTTGGCAGTGAGCTCCTGATTCCACTGACGAGACGCCTGTTTCAAGCCATATAAGGAGCGCTTTAACTTGCAAACCTTGCCCGGCGGAACATCATATCCGGCTGGTGCCTCCATAAAAATGTCCTCATCGAGGAAGCCGTGAAGAAATGCATTATTAATGTCACATTGATGTATAGCCCATTTGAAAGCAGTAGATACAGCTAGAAATACTCTTACTGTAACCATTTTAGCAACGGGGGAAAAACGATCAAAATAGTCGACCCCTTCCACTTGGTCATACCCTTTTGCAACTAGCCTCGCCTTGTAGCGCTCTATACTCCCATCAGGATTAAGTTTAATTTTGTAAATCCATTTTGAACCGATTGGTTTCTTACCAGGTGGTAAATCGGTAACCTCCCATGTGTGATTAGTTTCCAAAGCACGAAGCTCATTCTGCATCGCCTCCCTCCATTCCTCATGATCTTTAGCCTGATTATAACAACTTGGCTCTCGTACTGTAGACAAAACAGCTAAAAAATCACAGTGAGTGGGAGTAAAGCTATAAGGAGGAAGATGTGAAGTGTGACAAATGAAATCTCGAAGCCAAGAAGGCGGTTGTATAGTCCTTTGAGAGCGTCTAAGTTGAGTGGAAGGTATAGATGGAGATGAAGATTCCTGTGAGTGGATGTTGGAAGGAGGAGGATCAACGTTGGTGGAGGAAATATCAGCAGAAATAGTGGTGGTTGATGACTGGAAATCAGTTGAGGAGGGAATTTCAGAGTCAAAGGATGGCAAAGGCAGGCACTGTTCTGTTTCTGTACCTGCAATGGACTTAAAAGGAAAGACAGATTCATGGAAATAAACATCCCTTGAAACAAGAACTTTATTGTTATGAATATCAAACACTTTATACCCCTTTTGATTAGGCATGTATCCTAGAAACACACACTCAAATGCACGGTGATCAAATTTGGACTTTCCAGGATATACATTCGAAGCAAAACAAAGGCATCCAAAGGATTTTAGAGCATCATAGCTGGGGTTCTTTTTATGTAAGATTTCAAATGGAGATTTCCAGTTAAGAGTGGGAGTAGGAAGCTTGTTTATGATGTGAGTAGCCGTTAGAATGGAATCCCCCCAAAAACGACTAGGAAGGTGAGACTGAAACATCAATGCCCGAGCTACTTGCAAAAGGTGTCTATGCTTACGTTCAACTACCCCGTTTTGCTGGGGCGTATATGTGCAAGATCGTTGGTGACAAACACCAGCGTTCTGGAAGAAAGTATGAGATCAAAGCAGGAATGAGTACACGAATTACTGATACTAAATGGAAGACGAGTTTGTTTAGCTAAAGGACATATGCTACAAATATGATCTTTATGTGGTGCAGGAATATGTAAAGAATCTATGTGTTTCATTACATCACGAGAGCAATGTCCTAGCCTTTGGTGCCATAGAGAAAAATCATCAACAGATGAGGACAGTAAAGCATGAGAATCAGAATAGACAGAAGCAGCAACAAATGATTTTCTTCCCAAGTGATAAAGTTGCCTATGTTGCTTGCCTAAAGCCAAAATGCGATTAGTTTTCAGGTCCTGCATCATACAAAAGGAACCAAGAAATGAGAATTTCACTTGATGAGAGTTGCAAAATTGAGATACAGAAAGAAGATTGTGGGCAAAATGAGGAACAAACAACACATTAGTAAGCATGAGGTTAGCACATAGCCGGATATCACCCTTATGTGTTGCTAGAATAATGCTATTGTCAGGTAGGCGTATTTGTTTGGAGTTTGTAAGAGTAGTGAGGGATTGGAATAGCTTTACATTCCCACTCATGTGACTTGTAGCTCCCGTGTCTACAATCCAAGAGTTAGTGTCACAATCTACAGAACTGAAATGATCCAAAGCCATACCTGCCATTTCATCTACTTGGGCAAAATGCACATTGATAGGATCCTGAGGTACTTTGTGTTGGACCATTCGTAATGCCTCTAGCAATTCTGACATCAAGGTGTTATTAGCGTCAGAATTCCCAGGTTTATCCAATCCACTACCTTCTCCACTGGTTGCTGCATATGCTCTTCCTGCACTGCCGTGTTTTCTTCGCGATTCGTGTAGCTCCTTATACCAATCAGGAAAGCCGTGAAGTCTGAAGCAATTTTCCTTGTTGTGTCCAGTTTTATTGCAGTGTTCGCAAAGGAGATTGCGTTTATCTATAGGTCCCTTGCGTCGCATGAATTGTCGAGATCCTATGTTAGGTGCAGAGTACCTTTGCTCATATGCTTTCATGGCCGAACCTTCTCCTATATCAGAATATTCTGAATTCACCATCCTTTGTCTCTCAACCCGTAGCACCATAGAATACGCCTTATTGACAAGGGGAAGAGGTTCTAGAACTAAGATCTGACTACGAATATTGTCGTAGGAATCATTCAAACCCATCAAAAATTGCATCAGCTGACTCGCATCGTTTTGTTCCGCTTTGATTTTGTTGCATCCACATATACAAAGGCCACATGAACACATGGCTGGTGGCATAAGACATAACAATTCATCCCAAAGTTGTTTCAATTTTGTGTAGTAACTAGTTACACTCATATTGCCTTGTGAAATAGAACTAATTTCGCGTTGCAACTTATAGAGCAGAGTACCATCGCACTCACCGTACCGAGCTTCAAGCTCCAGCCAGAGATCTCTGGAAGAGCTTGCATACAAGTATGCGTTTACCAAGTCTTTGGAGATGGTGTTCAGAATCCATGTTCGCACCATACAGTTCGTAGTCCTCCACTGTCTGTGTTGAGGAGTTCCAATCGCAGGCTGCAGGCCTGTGCCGTCGATAAATGCCAACTTGTCTTTGCCTTCTAAAGCCATCCTTACCGATCTACTCCATGATAGCCAATTGTTCCCATTGAATGGGGCAGAAACCATCACCATGTGATCATTTCCAGCTCCAGTTGTTGTAGAAGAAAAGCTAGATGTATCAGTCGATGAGCTCGCCATTCTCATCAAGTGTAAGACTCAACAGAGTGAAATTGATCAGCAAACTTTGTATGCAGAGACCATCAAGATGATGGCTCTGATACCATGATAAAATCAAATATAAACTCCATGAATACAGAGACACAGAGCAAGGAAAAATGGAGGACTGAAAATCTGGTTCATTCATCAAGAACCGAACCGATATAGTCTCAGCTTAAATACAGATACAAAGCTATAACTGTGTAACAAATTGAAAACAGAAAAACAGCTGCCACCTGGACTTCGCTCATGTACGCGTGATGTTGGATGTGACGTCAAAGTTGCCAAAACATATAATGATCATGACACCAGATGAGGATGGAGGTGAATCTCCATGCAAGATTGATGTATTCCTCCTTATTGCAGAAACAGAGCAGTAGAAACAGAGCTAGAAGATGAGGTTGCAGTCAGTGAAGAGGATGGTGGAACTTGAGCTAAATTCAACATGTTTGCCTCAAGGATGATAATTCCTGATTTCTTCCATTAAAGACTTCAAATCAGCGTCCGATGATCCCCCTTTCTCAACAGCCCTTTTCGCCATGTCTCCTAATTCTCTCGCCCGGATTCTCATTCTTTCACCTTCTTCTCCAACCATCAGTTTCACCACCGCTTTCTCTATGTCATCTCCCGTTATTGTCTCTTTCTGATCATCTGTTCTTCTCGTCCACTCCTGAGCGCCCACCGGAGTTCCCGTCTTCAGGATCTCTGTCACCAGCTTCTCATTTAAAAACTGCTCAGCCGAGAGCGGCCATGTGACCATCGGCACGCCTGCTGTCACTCCTTCAAGAATCGAGTTCCATCCGCAGTGTGTAACAAAACCGCCGACAGCTTCATGTTCAAGAATCAGTACTTGGGGTGCCCACCCGTTGATAATCAAGCCTCGGCCCTGAATTCTGCTCTCAAATCCATCCGGGAGCCAGTTGACTTTTCCTTTGTCCTTCGCCTTTTCTCTGACCACCCATACGAATTCTTGGCCTGAAGATTCAAGCCCCTTTGCAATCTCAAGCAGCTGAGCAGCCGAAAAGGTCGCCATGCTACCAAAGCATACATACACAACAGAGTTTGGTTTCTTGGAGTTAAGCCAGCTCAAGCAGTTATCATCACTTGAGAGGTGTTCCAGGCCTCTATGAGTTTTATCCACATTGCTCTTATTGAAAAGTGAAACAGGACCGACGTGCCACGCTTTTCTCCCGATGACCTCCCTGTAGTGTCTGGCATAAGCAGGCTCTAGCTCGTAAAAGCTGTTTACGATAATCCCTAAGCTTGTTGATTGTGATGCCGCAATCTTTCTCAATATCTCAGCAAATGGGCTCTTATCTTCGTCCTTCGTCTCCTCCGAGAGCTGTCGTCTCGTTAATTTTACCTCGTCTGGTAAGCCAGGCATGACGAATTCTTCACACTCCGATTCAACGTTTTCGTGTGGTTTGTGTTCTTTCAGGGTGTGGTAAAGGCACATGGGGAAGAAGCCAGTCCCGTAAAACTGCAGCCGTGGAATGTTAAACTTCTGGGCTAGATCGTTAGCCCACCAGAAGAAAAGCCCTGCAACAATCGCATCCGGATGGTTTTCTCGCAAAAGCTTCTCAACAGGTTCTTGGAGCAAATCCATGGCCCTGCAAAAATTCCGGACCATTTCCGGGGTGGTGATGGAGGACAGATTTTCACAGCCCTCCGGCAGCCCTGCTTCCTGGCAGGGGAATTCGATGAGGGAAATACTGATTTCCAGGCCAATTTTTCTGTCTCTTTCAATTGTTTGAGAGAAGTGGGATGCATTGAGGGGTGTTGAAATAATGGTGGCTTTAGCCCCGTTCCTAGCAAATTGCCTGGCGATGTCTATCATTGGGATAGTGTGGCCAGGGGCCATCATTGGCAGAAAGTATACATGAAGTTGATGAGGGTTTGCTGTACTCATGGTATACCTTTGGAGCAAACTTTCGAGGTTTCTGCAATTCTACCCATGTTGTCCTGATTCCATATTTATAGTGCAGGTTTTGCAATTTTCCTTTATTTATTATTTTTGGGATTGAAGATCCATGTGGTCAAAAAACAGGGACGGAGCATTCAAGTTTTATTTTAGTTTGCAAGTCTTTGTCTGGGGTCAACAATTAGTGCTTGCTTCCACAGGACATGATATTCCAAGATTGATGTGCAAGAAATGTGTTTTCATTGGTTCCTCTTTAAGTACTCTGTGTGATTAGAATGTATTAGCACAGCTGATTAGTTAGCAGTGATTTTGGGATCATTCTGACGAGGAAATTTACACTTTTTTCTTTTTTTTGGAAATTCTGAACCAAATCGAATTTGATGAAATTTAAATCAATTATGTTGGAAAATTGAGGGACTTGCGAGAGTTATGTATTATGAAATCGTGGCAAAAGTTAGTCTCTTTATTTTTAAGACAATTTATTGCCCGCTCTGATACTAACGAAAATAACAATTTATCTTTAAAAATACAACGACTTACAATTTCAAAATGACTACTAAAAATTTTGAGAGCAACGAACCCAAAAATATTTTGGCACTCTCCTACAAAAACTATACTTGCAAATGCTTTAATTGCTTAAAAATGAAATGAATAGAGGGACCTATTTATAAATGTTGGAATATGTATAACTGAATTGACACATTCAATTAAAAAAAATATTTTTGATAGGTTGTGACTTTTCATTCGAATAGACGTATCATTTCATACAAATAAATGAATCGTTCCATCCAAAAATTTTCACCCAATAAATACGTTTTCTCAACTAAAAAACACACCTATTCTTATGACATAATAGTCAAAAGCTTGAGTAGAATAATCACATTTCCATATTCCATTATTTGGTTGGACATGAGGAGTAAGACATTTGCCAACACATATATTGAGTTTCTTGGGGCCTGCATTTGTCTTAATCAAGACCTTCATTATTTGACATTTTTGTCTTCCGGCAAAAGTTTAGGATTTAGAGATAGGAATAACCCACAATATGAGTATATACGTTAAAGATGTTGGGGGCTTTTTCTTTTTTCTTTTTCGATTTGGAGGCTATTTGAATGATAGCCATTAATATTCAAGTCAACACTTAAATTTAAGATAATTCTAGTGTTATTATCGATCTATGGGGATAAGGTATTTAGATTAAATTTTGAAAATTAGTATCTACAATGAATAAATTATATCTATTTCAGCTGCAAAGCCTACCAAAAAAAATATTATCATTGGAATTATACAAAAAGTTTTTGATAATAATTCTTCGATATTTCAAACATGTAAATCATATTAGAGTTTGGAAATATCGGACCTAATCTTAAAAACCCCAAACGAACAATACAAATTTAGAGTCGAAGATAAAGAAATGAGTTGCAAAGGTCTCAATATGGCATTCATAAAAATTACCTCTATTTATGAGGTTGTACGAGACCAAACTCGGGAAGTAATCAAACATATCAAGATCAGAAGATGGACGAGGTTTTATCAGATAAATTAGCTACAAGAAAGCTGATCGATAAACTTTGTAACAAGGTTTGAAATTCAAAATTCACATCTCTGTTGTAAATATGTCAATGAGTGGGCAATATCATATTCAAACCCACTGCAGTAGTTGATAACTAGATTTGAACCTAATAATTTTATATTAGACACATACTAATTGACATTAGTATTTGGGTATGGGTAGGATTTAAACCCTAAAATACTACGTATGGGTATTAAATGGGTAAAATATAATAATCTAAATATCTGTCGAATTTGTAAATTTATATCAATTGACTCGATTTGCGTATCATCTGAAATTCTTAATTTTTGTACATTGTTTATTAACTTTTGGGATAATTATATTTACACCCCTTACCTATTGTCTTTTTACATAAACCAATTATGTCTTTTAAAAAATTATAGAAACCACCACTAATAGCCTTTAAAATCCAAAAATACCTCTTGGATTTGGATTATTGCAGCACTTTTTTTTCTTAACAACCGAAATCCTACACAATACATGCACTCTTTGCCTCAAAGATGATAACTCCTGATTTCTTCCATTAAAGACTTCAAATCAGCGTCTGATGATCCCCCTTTCTCAACAGCCCTTTTCGCCATGTCCCCTAATTCTCTAGCCCGGATTCTCATTCTCTCACCTTCTTCTCCAACCATCAATTTCACCACCGCTTTCTCTATGTCATCTCCCTTTATAGGCTCTCTATGATCATCTGTTCTTTTAGTCCACTCCTGAGCGCCCACCGGAGTTCCCATCTTCAGAATCTCCGTCACCAGTTTCTCATTGAAAAACTGCTCAGCTGAGAGCGGCCATGTCACCATGGGCACTCCGGCCGCCACTCCTTCAAGCACTGAGTTCCATCCGCAGTGAGTGATAAATCCTCCCACTGCTTCATGTTCAAGAATTAGCACTTGGGGAGCCCACCCATTGATAATCAATCCACGACCCTGAATCCTGCTCTCAAATCCATCAGGCAGCCAGTCGACGCTTCTTTCGTCCTTCGTCTTTTCTCTAACAACCCAAATGAATTCTTGGCCTGAAGATTCAAGCCCCTTTGCAATCTCAAGCAGCTGAGCAGCCGAAAAGATTGCCATGCTACCAAAGCATACATAGACAACTGAGTTTGGTTTCTTGGAGTTAAGCCAACTCAAGCAGTTATCATCACCTGAGGAGTTTTCCATCCCTCTATGAGCTTTTCCCTCATTGCTCTTATTGAAAAGCGAAACAGGACCGACGTGCCACGCTTTTCTCCCGATGACCTCCCTGTAGTGTCTGGCATAAGCAGGCTCTAGCTCATAAAAGCTGTTCATGATGATCCCTAAGCTTTTCGATTGTGATAACAATATCTTTCTCACTGTCTCAGCAAATGGGCTCTTATCTTCGTCTTTTGTCTCCTCCGGGAGTTTTCGTCTCGTCAATTTTACCTCGTCTGGCAAGCCAGGTACCACAAACTCTTCATACTCCGAGTCAACGTTTTCGTATGGTTTGTGTGCTCTGAGGGCGTTATAAATGCACATGGGGAAGAAACCAGTCCCGTTAAACTGCAGTCGTGGAACGCCAAGATTCCGGGCGACATCATCAGCCCACCAGAAGAAAAGCCCTGCAACAATCGCATCCGGATGGTTTTCTCGCAAAAGCTTCTCAACAGGTTGTTGGAGCAAATCCATGGCCCTGTAAAAAGTCAGGGACATTTCCAGGGTGGTGGTGGAGGAAAGATTTTCGCAGCCCTCCGGCAGCCCTGCTTCCTGGCAGGGGAATTCGATGAGGGTAATACTTATTTCCAAGCCATTTTCTCTGTCTCTTTCAATTGTTTGAGAGAAGTGGGAGGCATTGAGGGGTGTTGAAATAATGGTTGCTTTAGCCCCGTTCCTGGCAAATTGCCTGGCGATGTCTATCATTGGGATAGTATGGCCAGGCGCCATCATTGGCAGAAAGAATACATGAAGTTGATGAGATTTTGCTGTACTCATGGTATACCTTTGGAGCAAACTTCCGAGGTTTCTGCAGTTCTATTTGCCCATGTTAACCTGATTCCATATTTATTACTATTTTTTTATCAATTTTGGCACTGAAGCCCACGTGGTCAAAAAACAGGGGCGGCGGGTCAAGATTATTTTAATTTTGCAAGTCTTTGTCTGGGGTCAACAATTAGTGGCTGCTCCATAGTACATGATATTCCAAGATTGATGTTCGAGAAATGTGTTTTTATTGGTTCCTCGGAAGAATATAGTTTGGCAGCAGCTGATTAGCAGTGAGTTTTGGGCATCATCCCGATGTGGAAATCATACCTTCTTTTTTCTTACAATCTCTGTAAATAGTTGCTCCCTTTCAATTTAATAATGTGTATCAAGATAATGATCATTCCTCCTTCTTCGTTTCTGATGTATGTCACCATATACATTACCTGCTCTGACCAAAAGCGCCTCCACTAGAATAAGCATATGGCCATGAGCTTGGTTGGACTAGAGGAGTAAGACATTTGCCCACATATACATCAGAGTTTATTGGGGCCTGCATTTGTCTTAATCAAGACCTTCATTATTTGATGTTTTTGTCCTTTTACAAAAGTATAGCATAGAGCGTAAAATCTGTGTATTGAAAGATTTATTAATAATAGTCCTATATGTTAAAGTAATCTTAAATTTTCATATAAGTCAAATAAATAAAGAATTAATTATAATTAACTGAATGTACCTTAAAAATAAATTACGTAGATTGTTTATGTATCAAGTTTTCTACAAGAAATTATGGTTTCTGCTTTTAAACTTAGTAGTTGTGAAGACTAAAAGAGTTTATGTAGTTCTCCTTCAATTACCTTTTAAATGTAATTTCCTTTTTTTTTTTTAATTTCCCATTATTTAGATCTCGAAATTAACCATTTTAATGAAGCGATCAAGCCCATTCATCCTATTCCTAGTATATAAGACATCGATAATTATAACTTTTAATTGCATTTTAAAATTTAATATATTCTATGTGAAAGAGAAAAATAATAATTTTAATTCCCACCAAAATAAATAATAAAAAGAGACCCTTCCATGTTTTCATAAAGGAAACTTTCCGCCATTGTAAGGATGATGTACTCTGATTTGTTTTGGTTTTAAAGTCTTTTTTGTTTATTCATTTTCTGTAAGAGAAAATTGTTTAATTTCATAATTCAAAGAGGTTAAAACGTACTTTAAGAACAACAATATTATACATAAATATAAGTCCTAAAATTAGTGAAAATAGGTCAATGGGGAGAAGTAGCTAGTAAAAATATTCCAATTATGCAGGTTAAAAAACCCTGATTAATTAATACAACATTTCACTCATGCCTTGAAAAGCTTAATCCCTATACTATATGGAATAATTGATAACAAACAAGCCCTTAAAGAAAAGAGTTCCCCCCATGAAAATGAGAGGCCAACAACCACTCACTTTCCGACAGAGCATTCCAATTTTTAACATACATAGTATCTTTGCCCGTGACTATGAGCTGCCCCTAGCTATCACCCTATACTTATCTAACTCCTATTATTCCCCACAACTCTTTCTATTCACAAATTGTTATAAGAATCTAAACATTTCAAGAATCAATCTTGTGAAGAGAGAGACAGCATGAGTAAGAGGGAGACGATCATCTCTTTCAATGTTTCTCTTGCCTTAGTAGTTCTATTACTAGCCCACTTGTCGTTTCTTGCGACATGTTTGCCGGATCATGTTCACCATGATCCTATGTTAGGCAATGGTAGGGAAGCATTAGAGATAATCATCGGCGGCGGTGGCTCTCCTCCGGCTCCTCCTCCAGACTACCAAGATTGCCCTCCCCCTCCTCCTCCACCGTGCCCGCCACCACCTTCTCCGTACCCTTTTGAGAGCAAGCGTATCGAAATAGTCTACCCCGTCATCCAGAAATTCAAGCAAAAAATCAAGTATGACCCTTATGGCATCACGAAGACATGGATTGGTCCGGATATATGCAACAAATACAAGGGTTTCATTTGTGACACCCTCATCCCCTTGGGCGAGAAGGCGCTCGCCGGAGTGAAGTTCAACGGCTTCAACCTCGACGGCCCTGACCTCAATCTCGACAGCTTCATCGACGAATTGCCGGACATAATGGTCTTCCATGCAAATTCCAACAATTTCAAAGGTGCATTCCCCTTGAAAATTTCCAAGATCAAATACTTATATGAACTAGATCTAAGCAACAACAAGTACTCATGCGAGTTCCCATATGAAGTTCTTGGTGCTACCAAGTTGACCTTCTTGGACCTCAGGTTCAACTCATTTTATGGTATGCTTCCACCTCAAGTCTTCATGCTAGATGTTGATGTGCTTTACCTCAATAACAACAATTTCACGCAAAAACTCCCTGATAATTTGGGCTCCACCCCAGCCCTTTACTTAACTCTAGCCCACAACAAATTCACCGGCCCAATTCCTAAAACCATAGGCCAGGCCCACAAGACTCTCACAGAAGTTCTATTGTTGGACAACCAGTTGTCTGGATGTTTGCCATGTGAAATTGGGCTTTTGGAAAAGGCCACGGTCTTTGATGCAAGCCGAAACCTCTTGACCGGCCCAATTCCTCAATCCTTCGCCTGTTTGGCCCAAATGCAGATTCTCAACTTGGCTAACAATCAGTTATATGGGCCTGTACCAGAGCTTGTGTGCAAGCTGGCCAATCTGGGGAACCTATCACTTTCCTATAATTACTTTACTAAGGTGGGGCCGGAATGTCGGAAGCTGATTAACAAAAATGTGTTGGATTTGACGATGAATTGCATACCGGGCCTTCCGGGCCAAAGATCACCTGCTCAATGTCATGCTTTTTTCTCCAAGGCTAGGTCATGTCCTGACGAAGGATCCTTCAGTTGGATGCCCTGCAATGCTAATTCTCGACGAAACTCTCTTGAGTTGTCGGATTCTGTCAGCACATCAACCGGTTCGAAGGAGCCGTCACGGTCTTATGCTGCTCTACATCCCCATCGATTGTAATAAATTGAGTATGTTCAGCAACAGAAAAGCAAAATTGATAACGCAAATCAAGTTTAGTTGAATCAAACTTAATTATATAATGAATGAAACACAACTAATTGATGTGTTGTCCAAATCAGCTCTACGATAAATGTCACTGTTCTTGCTATGCAATTGAGTTGCATTCAGCTAAACCAACATAATTAATATAGATGAATAAGACAAAGTGTGAATTTCAGGTTTGGAATATGGTTATTTGATGCTTCATTATCTTCTACGATACTAGTTGAAATAAAAATTCTTTAAATAGTCGAGAATGTATCATATTAAAAATATATAATTGTTGAAATTATTTCTTAGTTTTGATTGTTCGTACCTAAATACCAACACTACGAAATTCGTATGGAGATCATCTGATAGATTGGGTTCAAAACTGTCGGTGGAAGATTTTGAATTCAAATCTGAATAAATAAATGTGTATAGTAAAAAAAATATAAATAATGTATAATAACATTACTAATAGTTATTATTATACCTATGTGGTGGAAACTTGTAATAAGGAAGAAAGAAAGGAGCAAATGGAAAATGTGGGAAGACAAATGTGGTTGTGCAATTATATTGGTGGGGAAGTAGGAAATCTTTTAAGTAAGCGAATGGTATAATAGGAAGGCGACATGGTTTGTGAACGCCCTGCCTCTTGGGACTGACTGCACCGCTCCACTCATTTTCCCCTATTTTTATTTAATAAATAAATAAATATTACTATCTCTCTTTTCATTGGACATGTCCCCTCACCGACAACTTCTCATCAAACTTGAGAAACAAATATATATTTTTGTAGCCCACACCATAACAAATGAATTAATCTTTGATGTAAGTATGGATATGTTGAAGGATTGAAGACTCAATTCTTTCTCGCAGCTAACCTGCAAAAAGTATTAATACGTTACGGGTGTTGGGTTATTCTCCG
>NC_026152.1:19504594-19529434 GCF_000512975.1 Sesamum indicum
AAGTGAGGACTGAAATGCCTCACGTGAAACACTGACGCTTATGCCCAAGTTTAGTTCCTTTCGTTCCACGTCCGCACTTGATAAATCTCTTTCAATTATTACTTACACCCTTCTATGCTACATTTCCATGCTATTCTAACATCAAACAATTTACATACTAATTATCTCATTCTTTTTTTTTAAAAAAGTTTAAACCTTATTATATTTTCGTATTTTGTAACTTATTTAAAAAGTTCATCAAACTTATTTTGTTTTTAAGGTTGAAGACAAGGACAGAGCGATTAAGATAACAATTAATGTTTAGTATGCCCACAGAAGATTTCATCCGTTCAGTTCAATTTGAATCATAACTACTATTTAAATGATGAGTTGGTAGCAATAATTTAATCGTCCAAATTTAAAACTATTTTTAAAATTATTCAAAAGTAAAAATAAAAAATTTTGTATTAATTGGAGAGTGAATTAGTTTCCAAGTTAATAGGGTAAAATTAATTATTTTAGAATTGATTTTACATAAAAAAAAAAAAACTAATTGTTATAAAATCAGCAAAAATGAAATGATTTTCTAAACATTTAATATATATGAAAATAAAAAGCTATATAATTGGGCATTTCACTCAAGCTTTGGCCTTCGACCATAGAAGATATGAACAATGAGGTCTCCACCGACAACTAATTTCCACCACTTTAAGCCCTTATCTCTCTTCACCTTGAGTCAAGGGGAACTTATTTGGAGTCATTTCTTCCCCTTTTGTTTGTAGCGTAAATTATATTTAAGATGATATTAAATCTAAAAGTTTACGGAATTCAGACACTAATCTCCACTTTTATTGTGGTTGTCATTGTTTGTATAAAATAATGTTCCAACACGCGATTTTAGTACTTGCACATCGACGTCACATACGTAAACACAAAACGATATTACAGCATTGCCCCAACTAACCCTTCTGGTTTATGTGGATATTAACTCCCAAGGACGATGTGGAACTAAAGCTTGCAACTAAGGGCACGTGCAACAAATTGCGACAGATAAGTCTCAATTAAGATTAGATTCAGAGATGAGATAGAGCACCTTCCTACCCACATTAAACAAACGATTTAAGCTTTAATGGTGATTTGATATGTCATGTAATTAAATGATTACCAGATACTTATATTTTTTAAAAATAGATAGCTTGCTAATTATCAGTGCCTAAATCACCAAATATAAAAATATGTTTTCAACACTTGCCTTGATCTTCAAATCCACCAATGTTTAGGAAATTAGAATGTAATCAAGTGATGGATGCTGCTAAAATATAGTATATATATATATTTGGCATTTGAAATCCTGTTAACATATTACACACACTGTAGAGTATACCCGAAAATTAAAAAGTAAAAAAAGAATTAAAAGATGAATCAGGTGGATTCAGGAGAAACAGACGAACCAGAACCGGAGCAGAACCCGAATCTGTTCCTATTGCCCTCCATTTTTCCGACCACGAAATGCCCCAAAGATTCTTTAGTCTCCACCAAGTTTTCTCCGCAGAGGAACTCATCGCTGCAAACTCTCTCCACTTCTCTCTCAATTTCATGAACAAATACGTGGGTCTCAGCTGCGCCGCCCCGTTTGCTTCTCGCAAGAACTCCGGCGGTGAATATCGCCCCCATCCTCCCCGGCGTTGTGCTGGAGTACCCCCGTGGCCCGTCTATTAGTATCACGTCCCAGGCAACGTCGTATATGTGGTTTGGTAAGTCGTTTATGGCCAATTTGCAGTCTGAAAACAAGAGGTTTTGGACTGGGCGGCACTCGTTGGTTACTTGTGATTTGTAGTGCTCTATCAGATCGTACAATTCGTTGACCTTCGTTGTGAACTGCACGTCGTACGCTTCGAGCGGCGGGTATTTCTCTTCCAGTTTGGAGATTAAGTAGGAGCTCTCGTCGACGAAAACTGTGCGGCCGTTGTGGTTGAGGGAGTTCCAGAGGAGGGTTTCGTGCGTGAGGCCGAAAACGAGGAAATTACACGGGGTTGCGCAGCGCCGGAGGGAGGCGGCGACAGACTTCACCTCGGCAAAGGACATACGGCCGGCGGAGGAGGTAATGTTCTCGGAAGCATAGTGGAGGAGCGCATCGAAAACGGGTCTGGGCAGCTGAGACTTGGCTCTAGCTGCGGCATTGGTGGCTATCTTGGCGGCGGAACCCGTGTCCCTAGTGCTGAAAAGAGTGAAAGCAAAAGTGAAGATGAAGAAGAGCACGAAAACGACAAGCCAGGCGCGGTGAGAGGCGACAGTTGGGGTTCCTCCTCCGCCACCGCCTGGCTTGTGTAGGGAGGGGTGGAGAACGATAAACTTGGCGCTGGTCTTCATACGAAGGGTGGTTGACAGAAATCCTAGTAGAAGAGAAATGGAGGGGGGGAAGTAAGGGAGAAAGGTTTGAGGTTCTGTTTGAAATGTCACATGGAGGAATTAAAGGGCACTACTCACTAGGTGTGTGCTGGGTCTACCACTGCCACTGCTCCTCGCTCTAAAACAATTCAAGATTTTCTTTTTACCTTTTTTTACTTTATGGGATAAATAATGGAGAAATGATTTGATATATGGGAATTATGAGAAATTTGAATTGGGGCCCCAATTTCAGGGAGATGGAGCCTGGAGCTGGTGGAGGGCCCGCAAATAAAGAGGTTTGGAGCGCGAGGGAAAACACTCCACCGACGAATTGGCTACCGAAATTGTTGTAACAAAAAAGAAACAACGGCTTTAGCTGCAAATTTTATTTGAAAACCTTTTCTATTTAGCAGTAATAACAGAGTGATGAAAAGTCCATTTGGGAGTTGAAAATTTGTTGGTTTTGAAAGTAGAAACAGGAGGGGGGGAGATTGAAGAATGAATTGAGTGGAGTGGAGAGGGGGAGGGAATTGGAGTGAAAAAAGGCTTGAATTGGGGAGAATGTGATAGAGATGTAGATGAGGTGGGTGGAAGTGTAGTGTTATATGAGTGAGTATGGGAGTGTTTGTCGGGTGGGCTTTATAATAATACCCGCCTCCCTGCTGTTGTGTTGCTTCAACTGCATTAATGGAGAATCCCTCTTGAGGTATACCAATTACCATGCATAAAAATTTGGCTATTTCAGTTTGATTCTCTCCCATTTTGCTTTTATGTTTGTCATAAATAAAATTTATTACATTGAATGAGCAACTATTGTAGAAATACATATTCCCCTCATATTCATACTACTCGAATCATCCTATAATTTTTATACTCAGATTATGCATCCCGACTATGACAAATTCGAGCCACGTGTACCAAAGAATATAATTTGCATTCGAACTATATATGAACAAGTAAGAGCTATATTTTCTTGCGTAATTTAAATAAGTCTATAGTCAAAGAATTAATAAGATATTTATCATGTCAATATTGTATGCAATCAAATGTGATTAATAGATATATGTTCAAATATAGAAATTCCCCAATTTTATATATTTTCAGTTATTTTAATAAGTGAAACGATTATATATACCTTATGTTTATCACATTTAAAAGAGGGTGTCATTATGTCGAGCAAGCATGCATGACCAGATAAGGTAAAATGATCACAGTGGTCAGTCAATTATGCTAAAAAAAATTAGATCAAATATTTGCTTACCACACATTGGAAACACGTATTTTGTTAAATAAAGACAGTAATTATAGCAAATTTAAAAAAAATTATATATATATATATATATATATATAGCAGATAAGCATTTGGCCTGATAAGAAAGCGTAAATGTCATCATTGTTAATCACATTCATCACCTCACTAATCCATTTTTCACTCCTGATAAGGGTAAATTACTTTTTTAGAAAATAAATAATACAAGATGCACAAATTGTTTAAATGGTCAAAAGGGAATTTTCTAAAAAGATGTATGAGTATAATATAATGTAAATTTTATGATGGGGATGCGGTTTATTTTATATTAATTATTTGTTTTTGCAGCTAATTTTTTATTATAAAAAGAGCACGAGTATGGGGATTGAGAGCTAGTTATGTCGTTGGTAATGATGTAATTCTACAATAGAGGAGATGTTGATATCAGGCCAACTGAAAAAGCAGGTTCTTAGGCAAAAACACATACTCTCAACTCCCGCTTTTTCCGGCATTTTCCACTTTGTATTATTCATAATTAGACACATATTTTGACTAATGTCCAAACAAAGACAAGCACTTAGTGGGTATTTGTGCCCCGTTTCGGTTTTGTTCCTCCATGCCAGAAAATTCAAAATTCACACTCCTACTTCCAATTTTAAGACTGTGGGTACGTGCTACTCACTCATATATCATATGTTCAAATCGAGACAAAAATAATATATGTATCATATTCATATATATAAATAATAATTATTTGCCTCTCTACATTTTAATTAACTAACATACCTGTAATTTCAAATATTTTACCATTTTTAACACTAGTATTTCTTTGATTTAGCTTAAAATAGTAGCATACCTTAGGAAGTGAGTGCAATTCAATAGACTAACCAATTCTCAAAATGTAAATAAAATTCAACTGTATAAAAAAGAACAACAAGTGATTGTAAACTCCTACAATTATATTCAAATAAAGATTGTTACGTTGGTCGTTCTTTCAATTCTTTTTTATTATCAAATTAAAAGAAAAGACAAAGAAACCCAACTTTTGTAGAGGAGAAAACATTAAATAGGAAATCCAGCTTAAAAGAGAAAGAAGCCCAAATGCTGGGCTTGATGGGGGGCCGAAGATGTAATGCCTTTATCTTGCATTATTTTCTCATTAACATGCTTTTGGGATTAAAAACACTATTCTTTTCACAAACTTATATGTTTGTAAGATGAATAGTAGTGGCTGAGTTCAATGATAGAAGGACCAAAAGGGCCACATACGATTGGGATCCATGGAGCAGCCAATCATAGCCCAAGCCCACAACTCGATTTCAGGGTTTTGCTTAGAGCAAGACAGCCTCGTAGACCATTAAATTTTTTGTTGGTCAAATTTTATTAATATTAATAAAAAAATAAATAATAAATATTAATATTTATCACTAATTATTATTTTATATAAATTAAATATTTTTTTTATAACTAAACTACCTTTATAAGTGTAAATATATCTTCTCACATGCATTAGCATGTGAAAATGTATAAAACTTATTAATCATAAAAATATTTATTTAATTTACGATAAATTATATTTACGTGATTTTTATTTAAATTTTTATTAACATTAAATTTGATAAAAATAAATATCATTAATATTAAATATGATTTTTTTAAATTATAAAAAGTTATGTGTAATTATATGAAATTTTTAAAAAATATTGTAATTATCAATATGTTGAACGATTACTCGGTTTGAGTAAAAACATGTGTACTCTTTTGCTACACACACACACGCGATAGATATTTGGACTACACAGATAGACTGGTACTGTCAACAATCATCTGCCCATACTATGCAAGTTGGATTGCTTTCAAAGTACAACGAAGTTAATGATATGATGGAGATCATTAATAAAGCTGGAAACTTCACCAAAAGATCCTAATTTACGGCTTGTATCTCCGGCGCCGGCGGGCGATAGCTGCTCAATTCATCTATCAAAGCATTCAGACTATTGTAAGAAGACCCCCCTTCTTCAACAGCCTTTCTTGCCATTTCCTTATAATACTTCGCTCTGCTTCTTATTTCCGAGGTTTCTTCTCCCACCATAATCCGCTCCACCGCCTTCGTTACCGCTTCCCTCGGAACGCCTTCGCTTGGCCCCATCTGCCACTTCTTATTGCCAACACAAACTCCAGTTCTCAAAACCTCCGTCACCAGCTTTTCATTGTAGAACTGCTCTGCAAAAACCGGCCATGTGACCATAGGGACCCCAGCGCATATCCCCTCCAGAGTAGAGTTCCAGCCACAGTGCGTCACGAAACCCCCTATTGCTGGATGATCAAGAATCATCACTTGGGGAGCCCATCCCCTTACGATCAGCCCTTTACCTTTAATTCTGTCCTCATATCCTTGAGGCATCCAATCTTCGTTTTCTCCCACGTTTTTTCCTTTCCTCACGACCCAAATGAAATCTTGGCCGGATGCCTCAAGCCCGATTGCTGTTTCGCGCAACTGTGCGGGGGTAAAGCTAGCCATGCTTCCGAAACAGACGTAAACGACGGAATTAGGCCTCTTGGAGTCTAGCCAGGCCAAGCATTCCTGTTCCTTGATGTCTGATTCTTTTCCTCTTTGTGCTTTTTCTTCGGCTCCAGCTTTGTTGCATAAGAAAAGCGGGCCTATGTGCCACGCCCTTCTCCCCAAAACCTTCTTGTAGTGATCGGCGTAAGCCGATTCAAGCTCGTAGCAACTGTTGAAGACAACTCCATAGCTTCTCTTCTCCGACTCTCTCATTTCCTCCCGCAGTTTCGAAAACTCATTCTTAGTGCCTTCCTCTAGCACAAACGGGGCAACTTGTGTCCTTGTAAACGTCAACTTATCTGGAAGATCAGGAACGACAAAGGGCTCAGAGTCAGCGGAAATGTTCTTGAATGGCTTGTGGAGATGCATTTGCTCTGAAATACACTGCGAGAAACAGTTGGTTCCGCCGAAAACCAGCCTGGGAATACCAAATTTGGCAGCAGAATCAACAGTCCACGGGAAGAACATGTCAGAAAGAAGACAATTCGGATTCAGTTCTTGGAGGAGTTTCTCGACTGGTTCTTGCAGCAGAGACAGGGCCTCTACGAACTTGGGAAGCAAAGCAGGTGTGGTTATTTGATCAAAGCTCATTATATTATCGGACAACGAAGATCCCTTCGGTGGGAATTGGACGATGGTCAGGCCGATGTCGTGTCCGGATTCTCGGGCTCTCTTTACGGAGGCGGCGAAAGCTGGGGTGGCGATGATAGTCGTTTTCAGGCCTCTTGAGGTGAAGAGCTTCGCCATGTCTAACATTGGAATCATGTGGCCATGAGCTATCATCGGAAGAAAGACGATGTGTAGCTGTCCCATTTCAGAAAGATACTATGGGAGTTGAAGAAAGATTAATTTGAGGTAGAAGTAGTTCTTGATTTGGTAGTCAAGAGTAGTATGTGAATAATATTGATAGAATTGCAAATGAACTAGTCTTCTCGTATATAAAGACAGAGTGGTGGCAGGGGCTGGAAGACTCCATTCCTTGGAGACGAACAACTTTTAATGAGAGAAGATTCCAATTTGCTTCTTCTTGTTGAATTGCTGAATGGGTTCAAGAGAAACTTAAAAAACTCTTCCTCGTGTTGTCCTTTCCGTAATCTAGGAGATGTTGACATGCCACGCAGAAGTCATACCGAACATGCATGTTCAGCATTCAAATGACGCGCAGAATTGATACCGAACACGCATGATGAGCAATCCAATGAAACTGAGGAAAACTATGGCAGCTGTTGACGTCTTTGCTTGCGTAATTGCATCTCACGTGATTAGACAACGCAGCCCGAGAATTTTGTTCGTATAAAACCAATTGTAGAAAAAATAACATGTACTTATAATGTGATTAATAATTTTTTTAAAAATATATGTTAATTATATAATATATATATTATATTTGATATATAATTAAATAAGATACGATCAGTACGACCAAAAACAATCTGAATGAACATTTTTTTTATTTATATTCTGTCACAATTGATATCATAAATTAATATTTAACACAAATATTTTTTGAAAAAATAAAATATATATACTCAAAATTAACTTGTAATTTAACATAATGCATATACTAAACACATATATAAATATAATATCAATATAGAACATGAAAATAGGATAAAATAAAATTCTTGGCTGCCCAGATTTTTCTATTATTTTAAAAAAAAAATATTTATATTCCTTTAGTTCAAACATGCATGGTGTAGTTCACACGGGTCTCTTTCTTGCTTTTTGCTTTGTGGGGTTGGGACAATACCTACAAGGAGATGCATGCACACATCAGACCCACATGCTATGGGCTACGTATTTTACTAGTATTTTCTTCTACTTTTCGGAGAGTCCTCGGGTTTCTTCTTGATGGCAACAACTCAACACCATCTTATTTACTACCTCAATAATATATACTAGTCAAAAAATGAATAAATTAATAACAAAATTTTTAAAAACTGATGACAAAAAAAATATGAAATAAGAATAACTATCAAATGATAGCAGGAAAAAAGAATGACTTTGTTCTTTTTTTGATGATTTATTAAGGGAGAATTACACTCTTATCTTCTAAGATTTAGTGTAATTATACTTACGTTTCTTATAATTTAAAAAATTACATCTAGCATCATGATATTTATTTTTATCTAACAAATAAGTTCCATGTTAGTCAAAAATTTTATCAAATTTGCTGATATTAACTAAAAAACTGACCTGCAATAAGTCAGTAATCAGTTAATCGAGGATAAATATCAATTCTCATTCAATTTTTTTGTTAATATCAGCAAATTCAGTGAAGTTTGACTAATTGAAGAACTTATTTGTTAGACGAAAACAAATATCAAAAGTGTTAAATGTAATTTCAAACTAGAGAAAAAATTTCCATATAATTATAGCAAATTTAAGGGAAGGGAAATGCAATTATCCCTTTATTTAAATGGAATGTTTGTTTGTCTTGCTCCTTGAATAAACTACTTATATTTTAAGTTAAATTCCACTGCACCCTCCTCCACTCTATTGGTCTGAATTATAACATCACTTTTTAATTTGTTTGTATTCTTACAAACGCTTGAATTGCATTCTTACATGAAACAAATAAACTTGTAAAATCTAGCCATATATATGACAGATTAACACATAAATATATTTGTATAAATAATTTTATTGCAGGCATAACATTGAGAAATACAAGTATGACCAACCATGTCACACACAAGTGGTTTGATCAGCAAGAAACACAGCAGTAGGTGAAACACATACGCATTCAAAATCAGCTGCTTATTTGCTACAAGAAGACTGATGATAAGCACAAAGTTCTTGCAACAGACAACTCAGATCAGAACAAGATGAACCACCTGGTTCAACAGCTTTTCTTGCAATCTCCCCCAACTCCCCAGCTCTCCTTCTTATCTCCAAGCTTTCGACATTTGACATAATTCTTTCCAGCGCCTTCGCTATTTCCTCCCTCTTCACCTCATCATCATGAACCCCCACACTCCACTTCCGATTCCCTACTGGAATTCCCACCTTTAAAACATCGGTCACCAGCTTTTCGTTGTAGAATTGTTCAGCGAAAAGGGGCCATGTGACCATCGGCACTCCTGCAGCAACTGCTTCTAACGTCGAATTCCACCCACAGTGGGTCACGAAAGCCCCTACTGCTGCATGGCTTAGAATCAGAAGCTGCGGTGCCCACCCATTTATGATCAAGCCTTTACCTTTAGTTCTCTCCTTGAATCCCTCCGGCAACCATTTTTCATCTCCGGTGAAACTTTTCTTGACCACCCAAATGAATTCTTGGCCGGATACTTCAAGAGCTGATGCGATTTCGTGTAACTGGGAGTCGCTGAATTCTGCTATGCTCCCAAAGCACAAGTAAATGACAGAATTAGGGTTCTTGGAGTCGAGCCATTTCCGACATTCTTGCTCATCAATGGATGCTATTTTGCCCCTATGAGCTTCGTCGATTTTGTCGTTGCATAAGGAAAGAGGGCCAACATGCCACGCATTTCCCCCAAAAATCTCCTTGTAACGATCCAGGTATTCTGGCTCAAGCTCGTAAAAACTGTTGAAAATCACACCGTAGCTTCTCTTCACTGACTCAATGGCTTCTTCCAACACCTTGTCGAAGTCGCTCTTAATTTCCCCTCTATCATTTGCAGAAACCTGCGTTCTATAAAATGTAATCTGATGAGGAAGATCAGGCACCACAAACGGCTCAAAATCTGTCGAAACCTTCTCAAACGGCCTGTAGAGTCTCATATTCTCTGCAACAGACACCGCAAAGCAACTCGTTCCGTGGAAAGCTAATCGCGGGATGTTGAACTTGGCTGCAGCATCAGAAGCCCATGGGAAGAACATATCAGCAACAAGGCAATCAGGACGTAATCTTTCGAGGAGCTCCTCGACCGGTTCTTGAAGCGCGTAAATGGCAAACTGATAGGAAAATGCATCATCACCCCCATCCCGGATACCTACTTGTGGAAACTTGACACACTCAATGCCGATCTCAAAGCCCTGTTGTCGAATATGTTCTACTTCTTTGACGAATTCCGGTGTGGTGATTATAGTTGTTTTGGCCCCCCGTGAAAGGAATAGCTTGGTCATGTCCAAAGCTGGAATCATGTGGCCATAGGCGGTTAGGGGGAGCAAGAAAATGTGAAGTTGATCCATTAATGCAGTAAGATTTGAACAGAGAAATAATTACTTGTTCACCTTCTACCTAAGTTGTGTTATTGATGATGAGAATAAGTAATAAATGGTGTTACTGTGCATGGTGAGGTAGGAAGCTTTATTGCCAGGGAAAACATTATTGCTGTTGCTGACCAAATCTTTAAGAATCTTTCATAAAGTAGTTTTTTGATGGATAATCATGTACAGAAAATTAACACTAAGCAGTACACTGTTGCTTCTTCAAGTTCACTTTATTCCTTGCTTCTCTTTTAAGTCAAATTCCACCAAGTTTTTTGTTTTCCAAATTTCAAATTCATATTCATTCAATATAAAACCCCTTATCTCAAATGTCATACCAACACTTCTCTTGCAATTGTTTCCAACTCTTTTCTGTGGGCGAAAATGGGCATCAAGTTTCCAACTCTTTTCTCCGGGCATCATGTTTTAATTTATCGCATTGTGTTTCATAATTAAATCTTTCTTATAATTTTAAACTCAAATCTTAAATAAAGACTTAAAATTAAAATTATAAAACTTTTAGAGTTATGAAATGCAATAAAGTGAAATAATAAGTAAGAGACCAAAATAAAAAATAAATAAAATTATGAAATATAAAACACTAAATTCTATTGGGTTCTAGTGGTGTTTTAATATTATTGAAGGGTTATTTATGTCTCTTTTAGGTGGGTAGAATAAACCCTTATCACGTTCAACATAGCAGTTCAAATTATAGAGTTAAATTTAACGAGTTATAATTACATGTTCATATACAGAAAACCTAATGATTGAAATTAAATAAGAAAAATAGTGAACAATGTTTTCAGCAAATGCACATAAAAACAAAAATAATTAGCATTTCCAAGAAAATATAACTTTAGAATTAAGAATATGCATATAAGCAAAGGGATAATTATATTTAGATTTCTTTTAAAAATGCGTTATACTTTCACCAAAAAAAATTGAAAATTATATTTACACCCTCTTCAAAAATTCACTATTTACACGTTACCCACTTTTGTTAGGATTTGAATAAAAAATGTAGATATTTGTACAAAAGAATTCCATAAATCTTACCTCTCATTTAACGTTTCTGTGTAATAATTCTATACTTATGAAGAAAAAATATAATAATATTAACTTCAGTGTATATATATATATATTACATTTATCCCTTTACAAATATAAAAATATACATAATAATATTAAATAGGGGCAAAATTGAATTTTATATTAATTTGTTTTGCTTACATCGTTGTTTCCCATCTAAACTCTGACATAAAGGGGATTAACACTATGAAACTTTTTCTAATGAAATATAAGTGTAATTTCAATTTTTTTTTTTAAAAAAAATGTAATTTAACATATTTAAAAGGAACATATGTAACTAACTCTAAAAATTAAAATAAGATTCTCTCTTGTCCAGCTGTCCTACAGCTTATCTAATAATTTTTTCTTTTTTCCCCCTTGTATATACCTTTCTCGAACTTTTAGTTAGTATCAAGTTTAGTATAGTATTATTTTTAAAAAATATATTTATTTTCCATCTATAAATTAAGTTCAATCCCTTTTGCCCAAACAAAACCTACAAACTTAAGGATCAATTTGCCGTTGTTTTGTAACCTCCTGAACAGAAATAAGCTTCTTTAAAGGAGTTGTGACGCACGCCGTTGGAATTATATTTGGTTGCTTCACAAGAAGAGTAGTAACACCGGTGCCCCAGATTCCCCAGAAATTTGAAGTGCGTGCTACAGGGGGCCGCGCAATCGCAGCTGCACAAGCACTAAATAAGCTGTGCATGCCGGCAGCAGGGCAGACGTCTCACCAATTGACTTCATTGGCCTTGGCCGACGTCTTGTCTGCTTCTAACTCCCCAAGCCTGCCAACCACAAGTGCTTCACTTCCAACAGCATCAACATCACAATTGCCGGATTCTTTAAGTGAAAATGCACAATCGTATTAAGTTATGCAACAAGCCACTGATTTTTTAAAAGACCTAGTTCTCTACAAGAGGGGGTCATCAATTCATATACACAACCATTTCCTCCAACACTCTAAAAGACGCTTTCTTTCCTCAAAAAGGGCGTTACAACTTTTTACATCTTGCTTCCACCAGCTTTTCCTGAATACCTAATGAGGTATTACAGATTTCTTTCTAAAAAAAGGAAGTTCCACGATTTCACCTACACTTTGATTTAAGCATCTTGTCGGATGATATGCCTCTGCCTCATCCCTACAGCCCCAGCCTCCCAATTGTGTTCGTTCACATCAGTGCCATTAGCAGCAGAAACATGGTTCTCAGGCACAGTACCAGAATCGATCCGTCTCTCTGAGTTCTCCCCATAATTGTGGAGTCTCCGACCAATCAAATACCGGTCATCGCGTATGGAATTGTGGAGATTGGTGAACCAGACATGGAAACGCTTGAAACAGAAATACAGCACACTGAAGAGCAGGCACCCCAACCAGGCATATCGGTACACGGCTGAGTTCACCACTAATGGGTACCCAAATATAGGAAACACTCCTCTTGATAAAACATAGGGAACACATAAAGCGGTGAGCAATTTCATAATGATTGGGAAAACAATCTCCCGCAGAACCCAAAGACCTTGAAGCCTTGAGAAACCATCTTCCCTCACCCTTTCAAATTTTACACGCCAGCTATCATCGACCAGTGGCATCACGTGATCCAACATAACCTATATAAAGGAACACAAAATCCAAAGAGAACGAAACCATCAGTGATCCGTCTGAATTACATGGAGCATATATCACTAACAACATACAAGCACACAAAGTTTATTCATAAAGTCGCTTCTTAGTGCAGGCACTAAAAGAGGTAATAATGTGAAAGCCACACAGATTAGAACGCGGCATGATGCCTTTTGAGATGTGGTAAACAGAACGAGTGGGGGAAGAAACAAACAACAAAGGAATATAAGTTAGCAACCACATCCCAGGCAGAGAGGGGAATGCTCACCAGTCGAGTCCAGATCTTCAAAAAGATTAGTCCTAAAGCCCAGTCCTGATACAGAAGGAAAACTGGACTTTCATCGATCGGAACCCGCATAGGCACGATTACAAGAAGTTCAAACAGCAGTCCAATCAAAACAGGAATAACAAAGATCTGAAATATGAAAACAATATACATGTCAGAAAAACTAGGAACCCTTACTATTTTATTCAAACACAACCAACTCCGTTCTTACCCAAATCGACAACAGCGCAGAACTCTTGACAATAATGCCACACCATTTCCATATCTGAGTAAGCAAAAGTCTAGTTCTCCTTGTTCTAATGAGATCAATGCAGTACCTTGCTCCAGCCAAACCAGTCCAAATGAGATAGCTTCCGATGACAAAAGCATATAAATCTGGAGGAAAAGGGCAATAAAAGACTTTATCTTCATTTCAGACTGAATACAATTACATCACTACCAGACTTGATGGCAATTATCTTACCATTGCACTTGATGCCATGAGTTATTGGGAGAAGTGGGAGGGCATTGAAGAGTGCTCTCCCAAGGGATACAGGTACAACGATCAATGCAGAATTGAATACAAGCAAAGTCATCCAAGCCACCACCAACAGTAGGACAATGCGAAGTACAAAGGCCCACCTGCTGCAATATTCAACAAGACAACATAAAGCAATAATACAAAATGTTTGACCATGAAGGAATTAAAACAAAAACAGTGACAGTATGGCAGTGCTCCAAAAGCTATCCACAAGGATTGGCTCAATACAGACAAAATAAAGACAATTAACAACAAAATAAAAAGTAGCAATGACAACTAAATGAAAAATGTACTGGAAAGGTATCAAGCAGCCAATGGAATGGATAAAAAGGACGCAAAACACGTTACCAAGATAAACCAAGCCCTTGGTAACCTATGTGAATACCATCAATGAGATGATTTTTTTCACGAGAACATGTAAAATATATAAAACCTTTGTACAAAACTAATAAATAAGCAGGAACAAGAATGACAAGACAGCCGTCCATATTAATGCTAGAACATATGCTGACAACAATGTGGAGCTTCTGCCAAACTAAAGACTTCATTCAGTTGGGGTAAATTTTAATTTGTATTCAATTTCTTTGTTGATAACAGCAAATTCCCGAATTTTACAGATGGATCTTGTTGGACGGAAAGAACTGCCAGGGTACTAGGCGTAGTTTTCCAAACCACATGGGTCTACATGTAATCGCACCAAACCTCATGAGAGGGCGGTGTAATTACCCTATATTTTATATAGTGGTAAGATGTTAAGGACTTAGTTAAAACTTACTCTGGATCAGCTGGTTCATCATTGTCAAACTCCTCTGCAGAATTGGCGTTGGCCACCAAATGCATGGGTCTGTTCACATCTTCAAGGGCTACAGCTCGTTCCTGACCAACTGCCTGTGCATGTCCTCTATCATGTCTCCCTGGATCCCCATTCCCGTTTTCATGTCCACTATTATCTTCTGGCTTTGGGAGCAGAAAATCTGTTAGACCAAGTGCCCAGCCAACAGCAGTGAACCAATACCGGAGAAGGGATTTGAGAGTATGCCGCAGTTTAAAATGCTCAATTGCAAAAGGGATGCATATTTGAAAGAGAAGCATGTCAGCTGGAATTTCAGTGAATGGATCAGATACACTGCAAAAGAACAGATGTCAAAATGTAAGTAAATGCAACAGACCTCATTAAATTATTGCAGAGAAATGTCGGAGCAATCTTACGTGATATCTAAAGGAAAAATGGAAGGAACCATCCGCATTGCAAGTTTAACTGGCAAAAATACCAGCATCACTATCAAACTCCCATATACAGCAACAGACAACAATACTCTGCGAGCATGCTTGTGCACGGGATCATCAATTAGATCACGGAAAGGGTTGTAATTAGGATCAGCTGGATCTCGAAGAAAGTAGAGTACCCCATTGCGTAAAACCTACATCAAATGTATATGGATTAGAGGTATGAATACAAATCCCTCGATGTTGAAACAACACGTACATTAGTTTCGCTTCATACCCCTCGAAGAAGGCTGACAAAGATACTTATTTGCAGCATGTAAACAATTCCTACAACCCAGTGAACCAAGGAGCTTGCAAGTGGTGAGATTGAGAAGAACTCAACTCTCTGAGAAATCGACTTCCCAAACATCCTTATAGTACAAACATCCAGCCACCATCCACACATCAGAGGGAAAACCCCAAGTTCAATGACCAGAAGGAAAGCAACTTTAATCATAGTCATTAAATGTCTCATTGCCGCCACAAACTGCCTGAAGAGAGATGGAATAGTTTCTGCAATGGAAGCAATGCCGTAGAACCTCCCCATTGTCAGAGGCTCTCCTCTTGAATACCGAATTAAGGTAACAATCCCAAGGTAGAAGATTACAAGAGAAAATATAAACATGTAGCCAACAGCAAGAGTCGTAACATCAGAAAGGCGTGATGCCCCAACAGTCTGCACCTTCAAGATGTCTGTTGCAATTGTAGAGCTTATGTTGCTTGACACCTCAGTTTGTCCTGTTGCATTTACTTTCAGAATCTCCGCGACCTGGCCAAGCAAGCCATTGTCTTGGTTATCAGATGTCAAATTTACAACTGCAGTCAATGCATTCTTCAGCGTAATATTGGCCAATGAAAGCGCTGATTCAGTAAGCGGGACAACTGTAGATAGCACTGGACTTGTAGCAGAGGACAAAAGCCATGACAAATAATAGAGAATAACTCGTCCCAGTGAGAATGGCACAAAGATCACAACTCCCAAGAATATCATATTGCTAGCAAGAACCTGCAAGAGAAAAGGTCAAGAGTGAATCAGCAATGCAGCAACTAACCTTTCTGAGATCCCAAATGAAAAAAATTAGTGTAAACATCTTCCAGCCCAGTGCACTGGGGGCTCACGGGGGGAATCAATTGCTAAAATTAATAGGAGTAGAAAATCAACAAATATATATCAAGCCAAAAGAAGACAGGTAAGGTACTCAAATACATTATCATGCATGACTAATCCAAATACTGATGCTTTCTTTCCATAGATATAGCTACCAATGGAAGAGGCAAATAAATAGAATGCATTGATGATTTAACACGTGAAACCCAAAGATATGAAAACAAAGCCAAGTGTAAAAACCGAAGACAAACATGAATTCTCACAACACACAGGAATGTATGGTCGAACAAATATAAGCTAAACTGTTTCATACATGGAACCTGTTCCAGTAATGAAGATTCAAGGAGAAAACAGACCCGCGATATCTGTTCTGGATCAGAAAAGTTAGAGCAAAGTAAAGATCACATGACTCACCGTGAATGCATTTTCAACCAGATGAAACACAGGTCCCTGCATGCCAACCAGTTCGTCAAACGGTACATCCTCTGCGCCATCAGCATCATCCAAACCATCAAACATCTGTTCAACATGGGCCTCAAGGCGAGCTGCCTGCATCTCCCACCTAGCTGCAACATTTTCTGCATTCCGTCGGATCATCTGACCAGCACCAGCAATTCCTTGTGCTCCACCAGCATCTTCACCATTCCCCTCAACAACAATATTTCTATTTGCTTGTGCTGCCTGCCTTCTTGCAGCACGAGCTCCATTTCTCTCTCCTTCATCTTCTCTATCAGCATCTTGCCCACCGAGCTCCCGTAAATGTCTAAAGTAATCTCTCAGGGAAGTTGCCCCAAGAAAAATGAATACAATGCTAGCGGAAAGCAGAAAACCATGCAGACAATCAGTAAGAATGACTGTAGTAGATAAGTGACTCAAGAATAGTCTTTGGGCTTCTCCAAAACCTCTAACAAATGCCAATCGCCAAATCCAGAATGTGATAAACGGAATAATGAGAAGCCAAACAGAAAGTACAAAACTGAGGCGTAGAAAGAACTGCAGGACATGGCAGGCTTTCAAAGCTATCCCAACCACAAATTCCTGAAAGGGAAGCCTTGCAGGGGCATTTTCAGCATAAACTGGAGAAAATGAAAACGGATGCTTGCACACCTGCATTGCACATCAAAACAACAAAGAAAGTCGGGCATGGATTTAAACATTCTCTTGACCATGATGACTTGATAACCCCAAACTGAAGAAAATCAAAATAGCATTAGGCACAGAAACTTCAAGAACCACCATAATTCTAGCCCGTAATACAAATTTACCAAGAAAACAAGCAACTGCATAGGTCAGGAGTTCATATAAGAGAGATTTATTTGCTAAATTGCTAAAATTGGACTCAAACTTGGCTTGAACTGAGGAGAGTCAGCTGAATTTTGTTTCAACTTCATCCTTCTACAGAAATTTCTACCAAATCTCGAACAAACCCGCACCAACAAAAACAATAGCATAGGCAATTCGCAAATACTAACAACCACTAATCAAATATTAACAATCATGCGAATCTAAAAATCCAAACCTCGCATTGGCGAGCGTTGCTGTGATTGAGCCACTGAAGAAGGCAATCCTGGTGAACAAACTTGATGCTGCCGCTGCAGGCGCATGGATACCGCAGCGGATTATCGGCATCGCCAGGGTTTCTGCAGATCCGACAAACATCTTCCTCCTCGTCCTCATCCAACAAATCATACCTGCCCCCACCATTACTATCATGATTGCTTTTAACGTTATTACTGCCGCTACTATTCTCGCCCGGCGAGGAACCGATGGAAGACACGGCCGACTCCAAGGGCACCGCGGTCGAAGAGCATGACGTCCCTTCCGCCGTCGCCGTCTCCGGTCGGATCTCCATCGAGTCGGTGGAGAAACCGTCGGATCTTCTTTCTCTCTCTTAGGGTTGGTGAAATTTGTGGTTAATGGAGAGCTGAGTTGGGGGTTGTGCGGGGATTTAACTTAGAAGTGGGGCTACTTGCGAATTTATGAAAGAAGAGAGCATTGAATTGATTACGGTGGCGTTTCGGGGACCGGACTATCTATTGTGATTTAAAGGTTGTTGTTGAACTTTGAGAATGGGGAAGGAAGCAGAGCTGAGATGACGGATTTGCCCATATACGAGTCGTCTGATATTTTTTATGTGCTGGGGTAGGTTGGGAAATGAAATGTAAATTATCCGTTGGAGGTCGGCCAAAGTTTTCGTCTGGTCAACTCCGTTGAAGATTTTGAGTCCCGACTCCCCACCATTCCAAGAACCTTCTCCATCGCTTTGAAGTTTGAACTCTTTTCTTCCCCTTCTATGCAATTAAAACTGAGACTAGACTAACAACTTCATTCAAAATTTATAATGATGAGAACAAGATAAGAGCCCGGTAAGTGTATGTTAATTGTTTTTTGTTGCATTATGTTTCTGTATTAATATTTAACAAATTAAATATATTGAAAATGACAAAACTATCCTTGTGAGAACGAGAAATAAAAAAACGACAAACATTTGCATCTTTTTATTTGAGTTGGGTCTCGTTCGATTTAACCCGATTTATCAATCACTGTTTGTAAAGTCGTTGTGAAAATTATATGTGGAATTGTATGTACGTGCATATTTAGACTCATATGACTGTTGTAAAATCAATTTTACAGTGCACACATAATTGATATTTAGTTCTTCAATCTAACATAGTTCATTATAAATCGTCAATTGACCAAAGGAACAATAGATTTTAATCGGTGAATACACTAACAAGCCTAACATACTTTTATCCAAACCAATCTAATATTTCTACATGTAGAGAAAGAATGGATAAGAAAGAAATAAAGAGAAATAGACTTAAGGTATGGACAATACTTTTCTTAAACTGCTAATTGTCCCACTATAAATTTGTTGCCCGATTTATACGATAATTCATTTAAGTTTATTTATTTTTTATTATTAAGTTATATATATATATTCCTCAACACCGAAATAATTCATATAACAAAGTAAACAAGATTTTATAGAATGCGATCAATTTCCCTAAAATATGACAATAATAATTTCAAAAACTTTCCTCGAAATTAAATATGTGTGAACACACAATTTCAGGAACGAATTATACCATTTGACATTGAATAACCACAGGAATTTTGTACCTTCTACGTAAGCATTGCAATGTATTAATATAGAAAAAGCTTCGTAACAAAAGAAATCTTACGCTCGCATACATCTCTTCGTTTTTGTTGAGAATTTTGAAATTTCAATATTTTGAGAATAAATAAATAAATTATACTTATATAATTATATATTTGATTCCCTTCAAACTGTACTTTTGAAACTTAAAAAGATATATTTCTTTATAAATAAATTTTAAATTTATTTATTCTCAGATGTGGGAGATAAGGTATATCCACATTTTTATACTTACAAGCTATTTTCAAACTCAACCTATTAATGACAACAAAACGAGTTTAGAGCAAATCTTAAAAATTTGGGACATATCTAGCTTAATCTTTGCAATACTCGTTACCCTGACACGAGTAAAGTCCCAATAGGGTTAATCCATAAAATCCGACACTAACATTTATTTTCTTTAATTAATCAATACAGTTTTTTTAAAAAATAAAAGTAACGAGCTATTATTATATTAAAAATATACGAGTTATTATTTGTTTTTAAAAAAATACTTATTTTATAAATATACGCATGAAATAAAATCAATACTTTAAAAATATAAAATAAATATATTTAATAAATTATTCAGAATTAAACATGACAAATCTCACATAAGACCCGACACCCAATCAGATCCAACTAAATACATAACATAAAAAGTTGTCCTCAAACTGAAACCCGCCCCATTTGCCATCCTCACCTAGTATGAGAATTTGGTCTTAGATAAATGGGTTATATTTGTGTTGTGGGCTATAATTCAATGGAAATTAGTGGTGTAATTACAAACCCCAACCCAATGCCCGACAAATGAAAAATACCTATGAATAAATACATGTGTGGGAACATCTTTTATTTGAAGGCAATGTGTATTTTTGGTGGGGCCTCCAAACTGCAATTTGCAAATTGCAAATCAATCACTCAATTTCTTTTTTTTTTTTTTATTTTTTAAAGGTCCACTTAATAACACCTTACCAACCACACTCAATAGTGATATGGAATTTCTCAAAATGTAAGAAGAGGGAGAAGAAGAGTTGGTGTTTTTATATGATATTATGTTACCATCTCCTAATTTTATCTAATATCAACTTTACATAGTGTAGTACTCATTCATTTATTTTTTATTTTTAAGACTTATATACTTATTTCATTTGTCGTCTTTCTTTGACAAAAAGTAATTTTTTATCTGGGATTAAATTAAAGAATATAAATAATTAAACTTTGTGCATATTTTTTGAAAAAATTATCGCACGGGCATTCATTGAGACCGTTTACTGATGGCATTTTTAATATGTGTTATATGTTAACGGTAGTTTTAAGTATCAAATTTACTGATATTAATATTTAATAATTTAATAGAAAGGAAAGTTGAAACAAGAAAAGGAAAGTGCAAAAGGGAAAAATGATAGAAAAGAGTGAATTGGGGAGGGGCAGCTGATTCCATCCTATGAAAAAGGTACACCCCCACCTCCCCCACCCCACTGTAAAAGTCAAACAGAAATAGGACAAATGTTGCTTTACAAAGGAAAAGCAACATTCAACTCATTATTGCCATCTAGTGGAAATAATCTATGACTCCATTATCTTGACAAAATAAAATATTTATATTCAATTGATTTACTATTAAATATTTTTTATATTAGAAAAATTAATTTAACTTATAATAAGTGAGTAACGAATTAATTAAAATGAATATAAAATTAAATTCAAATTTTTTGCCAATATTAATAAAATTAGAGAATTTTAATTAATTCATAAATAGATTTATTGATCAGAAACTAAAATAAGGAAAAAAGTATAAATTAAAAAAAATTGTGTATAATTACATTAAATTAGGAGAAAATTTAATATAATTATCCAAATAATAATAATAATGTAATAAAACTAATTTCCAAATCCACTATTTTGTAATTAATTCAATATTTTGATTTGTAATTGAGGTAGCTAAAACGCGAGGTCCTGAAAGTAAGGGTGCAGTGTCTTTTTCGCATGATCTCTCTCAACACGTTGCATCATGCATGTTGTATAATTTTTCCCAACTTCTCAATCCCATCGCTCGCCTCCAACTCCATCAAAGGAAAGCATCAAATCCCAAAACCTCAAACATCATCAAACCCTCCTCTCTAAAACTCTCTTTAATTATTCTTCTTCTTTGAATATGGGATGATTTGCTTTTCGCGATTTCTAACTTTTTACCCCTCTCTGTTACTGTTCTTTCACTCCTCACAGCTTATTGCTGCTGTCGGTGGAGCTCAACCCACTTCTTCTTTATTTGCTGGGATCAAATTTTTAGTCTTGTAGGCCCTGATTCTTTCGTATTTATTTTCTAGTTCTGAGTTGAAACGCCTGTGTTTTTACTGCTACCGCTTGTCTCTTCTTTAGTTCTTCTTGCAGAATTGAACTCTGCGGTGGTGGTGCATTAATTAATTGATTAGTTAATATCCGGGCTTTTCAATTCTTTATTCAGTTTTTTTCTTTTTTTTTTTTTTTGGGTTCTTTTTCTTAGAATCAGGTTGTGGTAATGGTGGGTTGGTGAGTGAAGCATGAATGCAGAATAGTGGGGATTGGGTTGTGCCATTTTTGTTGAAGTGAGTACTTATTAATTACTGCAAAAGCTTCAATTTATGTTCTTTAGTTGTCTGTGTGTGGTGGTTTTGCTTTTCCTGCTTCCTTTTTTCGTTTTCTTTTTCATAATGCAAGCATGCAGCATATTATTCAATGATGGATCAGCTTCCCTATTTATTTTTTTCTTGGGGGTGGGGTGGGGTTAATTTGTACCTTGATTTATTTTCTATCTTAAGTAGATTAGGACTAGAGACTGGAAAACTTTAAGTGTTAGGCAGTGGCAATGATGAAATTCTGATTCCAGTTTCTGAGTCTTCCAAGAGATTTCTCTCACTGCTCCAGGTTCTTCAGATGATGATTTTCTTTTTTTTTTTCTGTTTCTAACCTCTGCAATTTATTTTTCTTTAAAATTTAGGGAGGCGAATTTTCTGTCTTCTGCAATTGTGTAATGTGACAAAACTTTGTGTTCTTTTAACCAGAATGTGTAGTGGTAGCAGAAGATCACATGTTTAGTATTAGTACTTTTTCTTTTCTTGGTGTTTTCAGTTGGAAAGAAATGTTGTAAGGTGATGATAATCTCTTTTTTTGATGGGATATTATCTGTTTTCTGTATTCCTGTTCTGCTTTTAGGGGATGATGGACCAGAAAACTTGGCTTTGGAGGAAAAGGTCATCAGAGAAGACAATTGTTGCAAATGGAGAGGAAGTAAGTTAATATTTTTTTCACTTTGTTTACTCTTAGTCCAGCATTTTGTGACCTTTAGTTGCATCAGAGCTACATAGCTTGAAACCCGAATCTATAGGTTAACACTAGTACTTCCTCGGCTATTTCTTTCTCCTTTTGGGTACTGTAATGGTAACGTTTGATCTACATGTATTAATTATTTAGGTGGAGCCAGTTCCCGTCCAAAGAGAAGTAGATCTCGAGAATTCATTGAAAACATTGAATGAGAAGTTATCTTCTGTCCTTGATGAGTGTTCAGCCAAAGATAAACTTGTCCAAGATTATGAGAAAATGGTCGAAGATGCTGTGGCAGGTGACTATGATGGCATCACGATTGATTCTTTCTTTGAATTCTTGAAATTTTGGTCTTTTTTGGTTTTGATGCTGAATAATTATGGATAATCTGTTTATGCTTGATCCGCTTCAGACAAGAACAAAGCAGAGGAAGATGTCCAGCGTCTGAAAGAAGAACTGGATGAAGTTCAACAACAGAGAGGGGCTGCAAATGACAGATTAGGCCACTTAAATTCTGCATTGAAGGACTGCATGGAGCAGCTGAATCTAGTTCGGGATAGTCAAGAGCAGAGAATTCATGATGCTGTGATGAAAACTTCTCAAGAATTCGAGAAAGCACATAAGAGACTGGAAGAAAAGTTACTCGAAACGAGTAAAAGGCTTGCGGATGTAACTTCTGAGAATTCTTATCTTAGCAAGGCCTTACTTGTAAAAGAGAAGTTGATCGAGGATCTCAATCACATCAAGAGTCAAACAGAGGCTGAATTTCAAGCCCTGATGACGAGATTAGATGCCATTGAAAAAGAAAATGCTTTTCTAAGGTATGAGTTCCGGGCTCTTGAGAAGGAACTTGATCTTCGTAATGAGGAGGTGTTATATGGTCGCCGTGCTGCAGAAGCTTCCAACAAACAACACTCAGACAATATTAAGAAAATAAAGAAGTTGGAAGCAGAATGCCAAAGATTACGTGCTCTGACCCGTAAACGGCTGCCTGGACCGGCTATATTAGCAAATATAAAGAGTGATATTGAAGTGCAGGGAAGAAGTCCGATTGAAAATCGGAGAAAGGCTATTTCAATTGTCAAAGACTCCAACACCATTTACAATCCCGACAAAACAAGTAAGAAGCTCAGTTTCTTAGTTGATCAACTGCAGGATTTGGAAAAAGAAAACAAGATTCTCAAAGAATATTTGGCTAAGAAAGAGGAGGAAATCTTTTATCATCAAAATGCTAAGAATTCACCATTTCAGGAGAAATTTGAACTGATTAGGCCCAATCCTGCACCAAATGAACTTTCTCTTCCATCAGGTTACGACATAGTTGAAGCAAATGAGATTACTACTTCTAGTTCCTGGGCTACTGCAATAATTCCAGAGCAGGGGCATGATAAATTCACTGACCTGCAAACTGAGCCTGTGCATAAAATGATTGGAGCTTCCGAAATGAGCCTACTGGACGATTTTGTCGAAATGGAAAAATTAGCAATAGTTGCTGTTGAATCCCCACTTGAGGACCAGACGAATTCCATGACAAAGGAACTTGTCCCTGTGGGGCATGCTGAGTTCAGTGACATGAACAACCATGAACTCAAGGCAAAAGAAGAACCCAAGGATTGGCTTCAGGATGTCAAGAACATGGTCTTAGAGCAACACAATATTTCAAAAAGAAGCCTCGACGAACTTCTTGGAGACATCAGAATGGCTTTGAACAACATTATCCATCCCGAGCCTTCAAGGTTGCTTCCGATAAGTGGCTATATCACTTGGAAATCCCCAGCATCGTCTCCAAGGTCAAGTTCAATCCAAGAGTCAAACAATGAATTTCAGCAGTCTGATGTGAATGCATCTGTGCGTAAAATTATGAAGCTTGTTGGTGAATTTGATTTACCATGTTCAGAAGATTGTAAAATGCAGGACAATAACTCATCTTATAAGCAAATGTCGAAAGTGACTGACTACAGCATTCGCGTTTTGAGATGGAAAGGAAGCAGCCTAACCACTGTGTTACAAGAATTCATTCATAGCTGTAATAATCTATTGGGTGGGAAGATCAATTTTGAGAAATTCACTGGGGATTTGACTTCTACTCTTGAATGGATCATCAACAACTGTATTTCCTATCAAGATGATTTTACTGTTAGAGATGCATTCAGGAAGCACCTGGGTGGAGAC
>NC_026152.1:19529444-19650338 GCF_000512975.1 Sesamum indicum
AATCTGTGCAGAATCTTATGCTTGAAATGGAGATGAAGTATTCTATTTTCCAAGCAGATATCAAAGGATTGAAGAATGATTTGAATCTCATCAAAACATCAGTGAACGAAAATCTGCAGGCAGAGAGGCAGAATGACGAGCCATTGACGCAGGAACTTGAGCAATCACGGGAAACCATTGCAAGTCTAGAAAACGAGCTGGAAATGTTGAAAGAATCAGAAAGAACAACTGAGGATCAAATCGAGAATCTCAAAGTGATAAACGAAGATCTTGATACTCAGCTTACTGTTACCAGAGCTAAACTAAATGAGGTTCTCCAGAAATTATCTTCTCTGGAAGTGGAATTGGAAAATAAAAGGCATTGCTGTGAGGAACTGGAAGGAACCTGTCTGGAGCTTCAACTGCAACTTGAAAGGTACCTTCTGTATTCTTAATGTTTAGCCTTTTGAAGAAAATTATGTATAACTCCATTCACCTTCAGAAAAAAAAATTAAATGAATTGATCTTTTCTTTGTGAATTGTGACAAACAGTATTACCAGCAATCAGCATTCGCAGGAAAATGAAAACCAAGAAGGGCTGCTCCGAACTGTAAGTCAGCCAGTATTCTTTTTAAACTTTTTTGCCAGTCCAAATAACAAGTTTTCAATGAGACATTTATCAGCAAATGAGTAAAACAAGAACTGTAGATAGACTGATAAAAATAGGGCTATTATGGTGGAATTGATAATAATCCAAATGGCGCGCTATTGAGAAATGACGCTTGAAATTGGCAGGGCATGGAGATTACTAGAGCGTCTGTGAAGTTGGCTGAGTGCGAGAAAACCATTTTGAAGCTGGGAAACCAGCTAAAGGCACTAGGTTCAGCAAGACAATTATCAGTTGTTGACAAGGTTCTTTCTATTGCTGATACCAAGAATAAGAAATCTAAGCCGCGATCGTCATTGCTTGATCAGATGATATCTGAAGATAACTCAGAAGTGAAGCATCTTCAGTCCCCAAAGACAAAAGTTGAAAGCAAACTTGAAGCAAATGCCACCCAAGTTGGGACTCCTGAAGCATCCCTTGGGACAAAGAATGAAACTAAAAGCGCCAAAGCTGGAACTTTGGTCATTGTTCCGATCAAAAAGAGGGGAGGAGGAATTGGGCTTCTGAGAAAGCTACTGCTTAGAAGGAAGAAAGGTAGCAGCAATAGCACCTCCATTTACTTTGGCAAATGACTGGCAGGCATTGATTGCAATAATTATTGGTGTTTCTTGTGAATATAAGGAGTGGGTTTTTACTATGTTGCTGGTTTGATGCTCCAATTTAGACTTGGAACTATATAACGGTCTGATGAATATGTTGCCGATTTCAAGATTGCTATACCATTTCAAACAACTAGGGATGTTTAAGTAAAACTGCCTTATAATCATATCACTGGCTCTAGTTTGCAACTGAAGCAGAAAAGGATAATAGGCCAAGATGAATGGTGAAGGCTTATGTTTTGTCGAACGACCTCAGATTCACATCATCATTCATATTAAATGTCCTTAAAACAACACATACAGGAAGGTACTTCCACATGTAATGATTCAGCCAATTGTGCACAAAGTTTACTTTATATGCAGATTCCTCTGCTTTTATTGACAAGTCCCCTGAGATTTGATGGCAGCTTCAGCAGCTTGCTTCATTTCCAGCAAAGCATCTTCAAAACACTTGGCTAGAACTTTAGGGTCCGGAATTACTTCTTTGGCCACCAAGATTTGCATGTCTGCAACTCCTGCATAACTCAGCATATGCATTGTGATTGCCTGTATAGTCAAGTAGCCAAACATAAGATCACAAGCTACAATCTATAACTTGGGGATAACTATGCTGACACTCTCTGAACTTTGACTTATTATTTATTAAAAAGAAAAATCCTCAATTTATAGAAATACAATGCACCCCCCACAATCATATTTTATATCATAAATGCCCCCTTAAAAAACAGATGACTAAGCAAATTTATAGTATAAAACATAATTGTAAGACATGCCAATATAACTAAGATAAATTTTGTAATATGACTAAACCTCATGGGGTGTTAGCATAAAAATAAAACAAAGGTCAGAGTCAGAAGCTTTACATGAGGTAGACTGCTGGAGGTCACCCTAATGTACTTCACGGGGTGACCCGCAAGTGTGACCTGCTCCCGAGGACCGACTATGTTTGAGATGGTGAAGGTTGTGTTGCAAACAATACGGTAATTGAGAATGCTGGTGAGCTACAAACCAAGAAACAAGACCAAGTTTAAGCATCGACCCAACACACACACAAAGACACAGTGATTCTTGAAAGTTAAACTAAAACTCACCTTAGCGCCAAAGAGAGAAGTGATCCAGTCCAAGAGTGTGTGTGAGAAGGGGGCCTCCAACGAAAGCTTTTTCCTGTGGATCATTGCTTTGGCTCTCCTCACAAACTGGAGAGGATCTGAACTCTCTCTATGATAGTGAACAGGTAAAAGAATGATCCCGAATTTGTTACCCCACGGAGTTCCAGAGTCACTGTCCATCAGCTTGGATAAATCCTGAAACAAACCTCTCATTTCACTTCAAGCCAGGAAAAAATTACAGCTCTTTTTGTTGAAAGTCAAGAGCGAGCAAACAAATGTGAACCTGTAGTCCTGACTGTGGCCTCAAATTTACCATGGCCAAACCTGTGATTTGGTCCCCCTCTTGTGGAGCTACATGAATAGCAAGTAAACAGTGTAATCAATGTTAATATTTGGAAACATACTTTGGATGAGTAGTAACAGAATTACCTGTCGATGATCGGATGTCCAAGTACCTGGAAAACCCAATTGAGATCACTCCAAAAAGAACATCGTTGATGGTCTGCACGTTAATGCAATTATTCAAATGGTAAATTACAACAAGAACCTGAAGAGGAGCGACATAAATACAAATACATTCTCATAACTTGAAAAATTATCAATACTTCTAATTTTAACGGCCGTCCAATGGCTAGCCCATTTTGTTAATTTTCATTCATTTTTTCTGCAGTGAATGAACTAAAATGCCTTGAGAACTATAAATTATAATTTCTCTTATGTTTTTAAATTTTTTAAAATATTTTATGAACTAAGTGGACTATTGTTTTACAATTTTTCAATTTTTTTTATTTACCTCTAGTCTGTCTTTTTACTAATATTTTTTTTTAAAAATAAAGTAAAAGAATGCAACAAGAATAAAGTAGATAATTAAAAATCTTTGTCAAAATTACATAATTTAATCAATCATATTAATATTTTTCCAAACAACCAGGAGTAACTTTAAGAAAACTCGTAATTTACCCTTATTCACAAGCATGTGATTATTTAAAAGGTTTAAAAAGCTCATATATTTTATATGATATTTTTTAATTTATACAATATTAGTATTTATTTAATATTCTTTCAATTCTACGTTTATAGCTCCCTGCCCTTTATTATTACTAGGCAATAATAATTACATATTATTATATTAACTGATAAACAAGTAGTCTTTTTTTTATGTAATAATAATAATCTAAAGCATATGCTTTCAAGCAAAATGGAGAGCGAACTCAGTCTGCAGCAGATTTTGGTGAAATCTAAACGAAAGTTACTAAATACGGCATTTCTTGTTTAAAATTCTGGTTGTGTAGTAGAACGTCATGGAGAGGGATTGTACAGAAAACTCACCGAGTCAGCAAGAGCTCGCTTGACAGTCTTCATGTCGTCGAGCCGGAACCTCGCCGTAGCCAACTGGCGAGGCCAGAGCTCCAACCCAGAGCCGCCACTCAGGACGGTGGTCTTATCCCTCAGCCAAAGCAATCTCAACACAAACTCTAAAATAGAAACTAAAGTAAACCAAACCACCTTCATTAACGTCCAGACACTCCATCTTCTCGGCACCAATGAGGCCGCGCCGACGCCACCAATTGTCGGCAGCTGCGCCGGATCATCAACCTTTCTGCAGCACGAAAGCAGCATTGACATTAAGGAAATGCCGTCCCCCAGCGCGTGGTGCACACGGAAAACCACGGCGTTGTGCGCCGCGAGAACGTGAAGTTCCCATAAGGGTTTATCGGTGGGGAGAGGCGAGGAGAAGGAGAGATCAGCCATGTAATTGTTAATTGCATCTTCGTCTGAGACGGAAGGGTCGTTGGAGAGGGAGTGGTGGCGGATAATAAGGTGACGGTCGACGTCGACTTGGGTTTTGCGCCAGTGTTCGCGGCCGCTCGAGTCTCTAACCATGAGGCTGCAGAATCTGGGGTGTTTGAGCATGATGGAGTTCTGGATTTGAGTTTTGACGCAGTCGAGGTCGATGGGGTAGTCGGCGCCGAGGGCGCAGTTTATAACTTGGTTCATCAGTGGCTGCAGGAAGAGACGGCCGGACGGCGTTAGCGGCTGGTCCTCCTCCACCTTCTCCGCCATGAGAGGGTGGGGTTTGATATAGGGCTTCTCTCTATTCCACACAGGGAAAATGTGGAAGTTTTTAGCCGTGTGATTGTGACTAATGGCTTTTTGATAGGCCTGCCCCTCCCTCATATCTGCATGTGCAGTGCTCCACCTGTGTGATTAAATTTTAAAATTGATGCATGATTTTTTTTTTTTAATTTATACATTAGTTACATTATAAAATATATTATATAATTAAATTAAATTCGATCTCAATTAGAAATTTTTCTCGACATGTCAATCAATACATAAGATAAGACAAGTATTCTTTTTCCTTGTAATTATATCAATTAATACAGTAAATATAGTGAGTAAAAAGATCCAATTACGAGAATATTCTAATTCAGACTAAGGTTGATTAAACTTGAATCAATTTACGTATTACTGTAATACATTTATCGTGTTATTAGTGTATAATTTTAAAAAAGTGATCAATTTTATTATAAATACATTATACTTATTCTCTAATTGATTTGACTCGATCAAATTTAATTTAAATAAAAAAAATTCCTACAACATAAAAGATCAATAACAGCAGATTTGGTGGTGGAACTCAAACTTGTTAGAAAAACATCTCAACTTTTAAATCATTAGGTAAAAACATTACAGATATTTAATTGTTTTGATTTATGAAGAATCATTATTATTATATTTATGATGCAAATAAATAGAGAGGTGATGATGGATAGGAGTTGATCAGCGTATGGACATACAGATGTGAGAAGACTGAGGTTTGTCGGCCCATATTTATGTTGGTAACGTCTTCCGTCCCTACTACGATCCCACGTATCGACGCTGCGTCATATGGGCTGATTTATTTATTTATTTAATGTCAAAAAAGGGGAAAACAATTATTATTCTTTACTTAATTATTTAATTAATTATAGATATTAACAAATTTAAAATTTTACATATTAAAAAGAAATACATATTTTTTGAAATGATCACGAACGACAACTTAATCAAAGAAAAATATAGTACGTAAAAACTAGTAAATTTTAATGAAAAAAATATGTTTAATTATATAACATACTACAATTTATAATCTAAATAAATTTTTGAGTAGATACCCCACTTTACAGATGTCTATCAATAGATGATGATACGACATAATATAAATAGATCGCATGATATTTGCCCACACTCAAATATATGAAATTTGGGATGATAAAATAAATAAATAAAAAATTAAGAATTGTCATTTAACTTTATATGATAATCATGAGTAATGATATTTTAATTTTGTTTTCAATTGTAGTTATTTGTGGGCTATGTATTACTATAAATTTTTATGTACAATAGAAATAAATATAATGTCCTATTGATTTTTGAACATATAGAGAAAAATTATGGAATATGAAAATAACTTATGAAAGCAGAAGATATTAAGCAAATTCAAATAATATGATTATATGAAGGAGAAAAGAGCAAAGATAAATACTTATATGGGCCTGCTTCTTGATTAAATGGCCCAAGGGCAGCAGTAAGTAGATGAGGAGTTGAGATAGCTCAAATCCAATACAAAATATTAGATAGAGGGGTGTTTGGTATAAATCAGACTTATGAGCTTTACGCATCCACATTATCATGAGATACAAGTACAGATCACATGTTGAAAAAATAATAAAGGGAAATAGCAACTTGAAACTTAATTGGGTGATCAGCTGATTCGGCGACACAGAGTGATCCCATCGCCCACCGGCAACTGGCAAATCTCGATCCTTGGATCGGCAGCGAGAGCCTTGTTGAGTTCCAGAACAAACTCCCTGTAGTATCTAACGTACTTCCTCATGGGTGCATCTGGTGGAGCCACCACAGACCCGTTCCATAGCGTATTGTCGTAGCCGATCACCCCACCAATCTTGACTAGGTCAATAAGCCGCTTGTGGTAGTTGAGGTAGTTGTCTTTGTCAGCATCCACAAATATGAAGTCAAATGTCCCATGATACTTCCCCTGTTAATAACCAATATATATATATCTATTCATTACCCCAAAAATGCATTATATATTTTAATATTTTTAGAAATAAATTAAGCACACCCCATAAGTGGACTTACATCCGCAATCATTTGATCAAGAACGGGCAGAGCAGGACCTTCCCGGAAGTCAATCTTGTGGGCAACCCCTGCCTTTTTAATCACGGGCAGGCCCAATTCATAGTTCTCTCTGTTAATGTCCATTGCCAATATCTGCAACCAAAATAATTAAGGATAATGAATGCCAAAATCCCGGTTTCTGAATTTCCGATGATCCAAAACACGCCAAATATCTATCTCGAACAAATCGAGACAATACCTTCCCATCGTCGGGAAGAGCAAGCGCAGTAGCGAGGAGAGAGTAGCCTGTGTAAACACCAATCTCCATGGTGTTCTTGGCGTTGATCAGCTTCAACAGCATGTTCAAGAACTGCCCCTCATCCGCTGATGTCGTCATAATATTCCTATTTCAACAAATCAAACATAATTCCCATTTCTCTGTCAATGTTTTTGTGTGTGTGCGAGAGAGAGGGGGGCGGGGGTGAGGGAGAACTGACCATGGATGCTTGGCAGTAATCTCTCTGAGTTCTTTCATTGGCTCTGGCTCTTTTGGATACACACTGGTTTCAAGAATGTACTGCAAATAAAGAATTAGGGTTGGAATAATTACTTGTTTATCAATCGAATTCATAAGATGAAGAATATCAAATTAATACATACCTGGTAGAGTGCATCACTTTGCAAAAGGCTCTTGTGCCCAACCTCTTGGTGCCTGCCTGCGTTGTTTTCACCGTTTTCTGCCATTTCTTACTCAACTGGGAATGGATTGTGAATGAGGGTTTGTTCTTGAGATTGAAGGGAGGAGGAGGAAATGGAGGTGGATATATAGAGGCGTCGATCCGGTTCGGACCGGTTTTGGGGCTGTGTGTGGTTGGTGAAGATCTCTCTCCGTGGAGTGGTTCAGTGGGGCCCAAGCAAAGTTGGTGGGTGGGGTCAGCTAGAGCTAAACGTGAGTGGGTGGTTTCTTGTTCTGGTTATGGTTACGTCAATTGTGACGAAAGCATTTCAGCTGGGGTGTATCCGGTGCCGTTGTGGGATTTGAAGGTCGTGGGTGGGGGGATTAACAAATGGGAGAGTTCCACGTGGTAGGAAGTTTGGTAAAAGGTTGGTGAGGTTCTGTTTAGACTGATTTCTGTCTTCTACTCTACTCCCGTTTTCCGGTGGTTATTTGGTATACTTCCCCAAAAAAGTATACCTACACTTCGTGATATTATTATTACATTAAGATTTTTAAATAAATTTACAGACATAAATTCTGAATTATTTCTTTTTAAGAAATTTGGTTGTGATATCTATATCATATTAATTTGCATATCCTAAAAAAGCATGATAAAGTAATTAATATTTTAACTAATTCTACATTCGTATTTATAACATTCAAATTGTACTAATCAGACTGTTAGTGAGCCTGAATTTGAGTATATACATATCCATCACAGTCACACGATCAAAACTATATCAATTTATGGATAACAGTACAGTCCAATCATACTTATAAATACATACTCTTGATCCCAATAGTGTTTTAACCTACTCTGTTTCATAAATCAAGATAGTCGGGCATTTATGGATCTATAGACATGCTTTTTTGATAACTTAGATTGCTAATACAGGCTCAAATGATGTTGTAAACCAATATTTTAAGAATTCATAGTAATGTTTAATTCGAATATTTATCATTTGATTAGTTATAGAGGAAGAGGTGGAGCCTATTATATAGATCATTGCAATTATTAGCACTATAACAAAATGCAAACTCCATACAAGTTTTGATCTATTTTAATATATCCACAAACATTGCAGAAAAAGAAATATATATATTTGTAATAGTTAGCTGAGTTTTATTGAAATAACCATAATAAATCTGACCTCATATCAATATTTTCCTATTAGTAAAAAAATAATAAAATTTATTTTCGAATCTCAAAAAAAAGTCCATCAATAGCTATTCATAATTGGACAGGCTATCAACAGGCAAATAATTATTGTCGGATTCTTTTGTCCTCAAATCCTTTTCTACTCTTTTCCTATCTCGTTGATTTAGTCCACGGGTGCATGCGAATTGAATTTTCTAATTCCAACTATTATTTTATTTAATGTATATAAATTCTATTATGTGTATTTTATTTAATAATTTATATATTTTTCCTTTGTTTATTTTGAATTTAGTGATTGATTATCGATGTATTACATATATAATGTTGCAGTAATTATATGTTGTTTGATTTAGAAATATTAATTTATTTTTAAAAGTTTCGGCAACTGAGCCATCATTTTTTTTCTTTCTAACTTAATTATTTAAAATAGATTTTTGAATAAGCTGTTTGTTTCTTCAGTGAGATAAAAGTATGATGAAAGCAGATTCTCTCTCTTATTTCCCATCAATTCTTACATCAGATATGGGCAATTGAGGAAAGAAGAAACAACATAAGCAGTCGAGAAAATGACACTGACGTGTTAAAACATAAACAGAGTTCCACACAACAGTCTAGTTTCGCAGTCAGAAATAATAAACAACACCATGTTTATGCAATAACCATTTCAACCCTGTGATGTATATGTGCACTATCATATTCAGTTCAAGCAATCTATTCATTGATTCAACTCAGGAATCTATTGGTACATCAGCAATGTGGCCGGTGCTGGTGCTGGTGCTGGTGTGGGATTCATCGAGTAGTTTAATGTAATAACTCAACCATCTTTCTTTACAGAATACATCACCTTAAGATCTATCAACGACTTCGTAAAGTCCCATCTTTCTTTACAGAATACATCACCTTAAGATCTATCAACGACTCCATAAAGTCCCATCATTCCTTTCAACGGCTACGACGAAATTAGCAATCAAGTAGTCGTTCTGCAACGACCCAGAGAAACCAAGATGATCAACATAATGTCAAACAATTAGACTGCTCTTTATTTCCGGCGAAAATCTCGACTTGTTTCATAATGCACTTTATTTCCATCTCACCAAAGACATCGGTTTCAGAGAATTCTACCTTCAAAAAGTATGAGCAGTACAATCTGGATCAACTGTATTAGCAGAAAAAATATATACTGTAAAATTGTGAAAATGTGATTCCATCGCAAGTTTACTTTTAGCAGTAAATTATGTCTATGTTTTACTGGCAGAGTAGTTTAGTAACACAATAAAACCGGCAAATGTTGAAAGTTCTTCACCAATATAAACTTCAATACGCATCTAAGTTGAATGTTAGACCAAGTCATATTTCGTCCAACAACACATAATGTCAGCAGTTTGCATAATTACAGGCTTAAAACTGAACCTAAATTTATTGTGAAATGCTAACAAGACAGCGACAGATGGGACAATGTTTAACTTTTGCAGTTATACAAGAAATAAAATTCTAATATATTTGAGTTCCCACAAAAGTTCAATCCAGGAGTCTTTGATTTCTCATTTTCTTTGGAGATACTCCTCCGAGTGTTATTTAAAGATGATGTATGAAACCTATACAAGGACTAGAGTAGCTGAAACTATTCACAAACACTGCAGCATTCTTCAAAGTAAAGGGAAAAAATGAGAATCCCAATTCAGCATTTCAATGATCAAAAGAATTTTACTATCTACATACGCAAAAACGTGCCCCCTATAATTCAATAAATGAATGGTTCTGGGGAAAAAAATGCTAAATACCTCCTTCAAAAATCGAAGAAAATAGCTGTTCTTCCTGGCAATTGGCCGTTTCCTGAAATTGCATTCTCTTATGTCCAACGCTTTTCTCACCGTTTTGCTCTTGTAGCCAACGCTTTTCTTATAACCAATGCATTCTCTTCAACATAATTCCCCCCTAAACTAGCTATGTTCTGATTATCCACTACCTGATCATCCAACTCATAGCAAAAAGCTGAATCATCCTCCCTCATGATCAACATATTATGTAATATAGAACAAGCACCAATACAAGCCACTGCACTTTTATAATCCATCTTCATAGGCCTATCCAAAACACCCCAATTCCTCAAACTTGCCATGGTTTTTAATGAAGAAACGAGCATCAAACGATGCACATTGTTAAAACTCTCCTCAACTGACCCTGCCTTGGGATCAAGAAATGGTACTAATAACCAAGGAAGCAAATCATACTCCCCACTACCTACTAAATACTGAGGCACGGCCACCTCATTCACCTTAACGGGCCTTGACGAATTTAAGAGTATGCCTTTTCGGATATCTTGGTACAAAGTTGATGACTTTAGGATTTGAATGTTACTCTTATTGCCACGGAAACCAGCTACAACGCTTAAAATTCTTGATGATGAATCTACAACAATTTGAGCGGCAATGCTCTCATGATCAGCATCATTTTGGGTGATTGAACCGGAACCATTGGCTCTTTCAATATTGAACCTGGTGCAGCTTATGATTCCGCAGCAATTGGGCAGGCCAATGAGGGTTTCAAACCGCGCTGACACGGAATCCAGTTCGGTTGGACTCGGGAACCCCACCCAGAACCGGTAATTGGTGCAGAGCACCCGGCATAGATGTTTGACGCAGAACTTGGCATCAGCTTCAGAGACTCCGAAACGGCCCGAGATTTCCGGGTAATCCGCGCCGGTGGCTAGTCTATAAAGCCCGATTCCGAGCCGGGCCTCGGCGGGTAAATTGAGAGGCGAGTCAACCGGGTCGCGACACTCGAGTAGTGGTTCGAGGAGACCGCAAAGCCACTCAAAAGTCGACGTCTTCATCCTAAAGAATTGCTTGAACGACTCGGGGTTCCGGGAGACGACTGATCCGAGGCGACCCAGTCTTGACCCCGGGTCCTCCTCATTATCCGGGTCATCGAGGCCCTGGAAGCGGGCCCGCTTACGTTTTCTGGAAAACGATAGAAAGCAAAGAGTGGCGGCTACACCAGAGGTGGAGAGGAAATGGTGGAGGAGAGGGAAAAGGGATTCTTGGAAATCGCGGCGGGGCGTGGAAAAGGGAGCGGAATTGGTTATAGTGAGGGGGTTTGGGGCAGGGAAAAGCAGGAAAATGAGAACAAGAAGTTGAGAAATTAGAGAGGAGAGCAAAGGAGCCAAAGCCCGGGAATTCATTCTCCTTTTCCACGGGAGGGTTGGAATTTGTTTTCCTTGGGTGTCGGGAAATGGAGTGGGATCTTGATTTCTGTGCGGATGGAGACAAAGCAAGGAAAGAACTCTCTTTCCACTGTTTCACAAGTTTACATAGAGGCACGTGTTGAAATGCTTATATAATATTTTTTAAATGTAATTCGGGGGAAAAGATTTTGAAAATGGAAAAAGATATTAGCATTCATTACTTATGATTCTTCATGTGTTTTGTATTCCTTTTTTTTAGTATATTGATTTCTTGAAAATATTGCAATTAAACTATGCGTACTATGATTATTTAATCAAAGGATAAATCACATTAAATTCTCTTAAAATATAATTACTATATATCACCAGATAATGAGTTAAACTTTCGTCACTCTAATAATTTAATTTTGCAAGTTTGGAAGATCAAGATTCTTTCCTGACTAGTTTGAATAGAGTGTTTTGAAATTTGAAAAATAAAAAGCTAGTCAGGCTCAATTAGTAGCTCAAGTAATGAACTTCCAATGTGTAAAAAATTTTAAAAGAAAAACTTTTAAGTTAGTGTGAAATAACATATCAATAAATAAATTTTTTATGAATTTACATAATTAAATATTAGTACTTACATGGATCCACCCAAGCCCTCTAGTACAAGGTTATTGGACGACCTCAATTATGGGTCATTGGTCAAGTTGGATTGGGCGCAATTCAACCTGAACGAGAAATGCATGGATCATAGTCTCAAATGGGTATTTTATCTTTAAAAAGGATATTTTAGTTCTTTTTGTATTGAATTAGATATATTTCTATCACCAATAGAATGTCAAAATTCAATTTAGAACAAGAATTTTTTTTTTTTTTTTGGGTTCATAAATGAAATATAGTCCCAATTACGGCTTAGAAATAATTTTACTGCAAAACACAATGGAGTTTGTATAATTGCACGCACACAATAAACTTAAAAAGCAAAATAACAAAACCACATTGAAAGCATTGGATCTACTTTTGGTTTTAGATACACAAACAATCAATTAGAAGCCCATATACCAAGCAACCTCTATCTTAAGATGGAGCCCATTTACTATTAAGGCCCATAAGAGAGTCCATTACCCAAAATATATGGGCTTTTTTTAATTTGGGCCTTCACCTCAAAAAGAGAATAAAACCCACTATGTTTTACCCTAATTATTAACCAAATATATAGGAATTAAAAGGAAACAATTCACCAACACCAGGCCCCAAAAAGTCAAATGACCTTTAACCCTCGTTCAAATTTCTTGATTACTCCCAAACCCCCTCTTTACCTTTAGGGACAAAAAAGTAAAATGACCTTTAACCCTCGGTCAAATTTCTTGATTACCCCAAAACCCCCTCTTTAATATAAACAACACAATAAAACTCTACATTTAGCGCACCGCTCTCTTTCTCTCTACACACACTGAGAGTGCAGTGTGTGTGTGTGTGTGCAGTCTCGAAAGACATCCACATTCTCTTTCATCCATAAAACTACGTAGTCTGAGCGACCCCTTCTGCTTTGTCTTCTCGTGGGCATATCTTTAATCTCTCTTTACATGTGAAACCGTCATCCCCACCTTCATAAAAACAGCATAAAAACGAAAAATCTTCTTATTTATTTAATATATTAATTTTTTAGTGCTAAGAAGATAAAAAAAAAAAATTACTCTTGGTTTCTTGGAAACACCTCTTACTCTCCACCTACTGTTTATTATCATAATTTCAACCAAAAGGGGCGCAGGAAAAAGGAAAAAACAAAACCCAATTGCCCGATCGCCGGCTCCGCCGATCATCTCCTTTTCAAACTGAGGTTTTATTCTTAATCCATCTGCTGATTTTGCTTTTCTTGGCACTGATTTTCGTTTTTGTTTGATTAATATTGATGACTGAATTTGGTCGTTATTATTATTATTATTTTTGATTTTATTGTTGCGAAACTGATTGTTTTTCTTTGGAACAACATGAGATTGAGATCGAAAATCTGGAAATAGGGATCTATAGTTGAAGCTGTACAAGCTTCCTTTTTATTCCCTCCTGTTTTTCTTTTTTTTTTTATATCAAATAGATATGATTTGTACTTCAGTTTTTTGTTGCTCGAATGGTTTGTTATTATCTTGAACTTTAATTCATGAGTTTCGGTGACATTTACTTTGCGGTGGGTCATTCAGGATGAACTCATTTGTCAAAAGTAATTTAATTTTGCTGATATTTACAAAGTTACAATCTTTTTCTCGTCCCTGTATATTTATACTAAGCACGTTATGTTTTTCTTTTTCTTCCTGTGAATCTTCATCTTTTCTTTTTCTGGGTAAATTTGATTAGTTTGTCGAATTCAAGGTGAAGATTGCAAATAGTGTATGTAACTTTATTCAATGCTACTCAATCTCTATTTTGTGCACCCTATGTCAAGGTTCAAAAGTTTAAGGATTTCTTTGAAGTGAATTTGTTTTCTTATCGTATTCTTTGAAATAATCAAACTTCTGCATTTTGAATTTTTCTTTAGTGGATTTAAGTTTCTTTTGAATTGAATTTTGCTTGTCTACTGGAGGCTGTCAATTGCATTCAGACCAATATGAAAGCTAAATCTCAATGACCATACATGAGTTTACTAGTAATGATCAATTGTGGAGTCTTGTCGCAGCACCATGGTTTCTCAGGCTGTGGGCTCTTTTGGTCAATGCTGCGGTATCACACTCCATTTCTTGGATAAGTAATTTAGTTAATTGAATTAGGAACTAGATAGAGGAGTATGTTTTATTGACCTGCCTTGAGGACCATAACCTGAAGTTGCATTCTTTCATGACAAGTTACAATTCTGATGTGAAGCTATAATCACATATATTATTGTATGTGGTTGTTTACATCTGGCGCAGAGCATGGTTGAGATGACTGCATATAATCTCACTTTCTCCTTTCTCTTGGGGTAATGTTGGTTGTAATAGTAGCTGCTATTGTTTTTCTTGTTCATTTTTTTCTGATTATCTTAACACATCTGTAAGCTTAAACACTTCACCCCTAATTGCTGTGAAATATTTTTCTGTCATCCAAGCACTTCTTACATATAATATAATTACAGGTATGCAACGCGGAAGGGGTGCCCTAGATTCCTTTCCTGAGCCCATTGATCTGAACCAAGGATCTGTTGCCAGCAACACTTCTATGGATCACTCGGCTTCTTGGGGTAACATGCTGAATCCAGTTGAAAATCGGTTATCAAATTACATGCTTGCGTCCACTGATGGGAATGTTAGCTGCACAAATACTGCTAATGAGTGTGGTCCGAGCTTTAGTGGTTGGGACCGTGGTGAATCCAGCTCCAGCGCAAATATGCAAGACGAAGATTCAAAAATGAGACTTGGATGGTCGTCATCTTTCTATGCTTCTGAATCTGATTCAAGGTCAGAAGATTGGTCTTTTGAACCACCCAATATCAGCAGTTCTAGCTATGTTGGCAATCAGGTTACTGGAAGATCCCTCAATCTGCAAAATTACAGCTCAAATTGTGGTTCCCTGAATGTAAGTCCAAACCATGGAAATTTGAGGGAGCATGACTACCACAGAGGTCTAGGAACTGGGATACCTCATAGTCTCTACAAGTCTGGTCATTCTGAAATGGATCAGATTCCAACTTTTTATGCTTCTTCAAGTAATATAGGAACTTCTGCAGGTAGTTCTAGTACCTTTTCAGAAAATACTGATGCATCAGGTTCATCTTTTGGCACTTGGGGTTCATCTTGCAAGAGAAAAGCTCTTGAGGGTACTTCTGGACAATTTTATCCTGGTGGAAGTTCAAGCTCCAACCAGCCAATGGAGAAGAGCGTAATGCAGCATCCATTTCCTGGTTGCTATTCTGCTCCAGGTAATTTAAGTATATCAACTGGCCCACTGAACTTGTCTCCAACCAATCACTCGGAACAACTAAATCCAAGTGGTGGGTTTGGTATGACTAGAGTAGCCCCTGGCTCTTTCCGTTCTTCAAGTGTGCCAGGAGTAGCAGAAAGCTCAGCTAGAAATTTCATTATGAGATCAAATCACGGACGACATGAATCAATTCCGTTTGATACACCTAGAGGCACTTCTGTGAGGAATTTTGGCGTTTATGCTGCGATGCCTTCTAGACCCATCTCAAACGCTGAGTCTTCAGAGTTGAGGTCACCAGCGACATTACCAATAAATCCAAACAGCACTCTGATCCAACCTCATTTAATGCATGTAAATGAGGCTAGAGGAATGCATTCTTATCCTTGGAATGGATCTTTCAGTTCCAGAGGTGGCAGTTCATCAAGTTCTTTTGTCGTCTCTGGAGAAAGAGGTCCTGGGGCGAGCGAGGAAGTGAATGCTAGGAGCTCCCGTAGAAATAATCTGGAGTATCCCATGACTATATCCGCCCCTGAGACAAGAAATGTCCTGCAAGATCAAATTGATTGGAGCTTTGCCCCTGGAACTTCCGCATCTTCTTCTAGAAATCATGCTTCTGGTTCACGGATAGGGTCTGGTTCTGGTGGCCGGACTTCTTCCTCTGCATGGTTGCCTCATCAAAACCAGACATCACAAAATCATCAGAGATTATCAGAAACTGCTCCGTGGATTCCTTTCCCTCGTGTTGAATCTGAATCTGGAATCCGAAGAAGTCACTTTGCACTTTTACCTTCTGCATCTTCTTCATCAGATGAGGCAGCTAGTAGTAGTCGAGCCCAACATCAACTAGATCAAAGGTCAGCAGCGTTCTTGATGGATGTGCCAGGTGATGATATTAATGGTTGGCGTGCTTTGGCTGCTGTTGAGGGCAGACATAGACTGGTAAGTACCTCTGTTGAACTTTTGTTTGCAGCTCGAATATTCATGTTAATGTAGTGTATAACTGTACGTCATGACCATACAAATTTCCAGTAAATTTGTCTGGGGAAAGCTCTTTCAACATTCCTTATAGCGTCAGTCTAATAAGCAAACCATGTAAGTTTACAATTAAATGTCTCCAAGAGTATGATTTCACTATATAAAATTGGATCAATAATGTTGCAATGTTCATATGTTGGTATCTTCTGTTAATGCAGAATCATTGGATTTGCTTCTGAAAGAACCTGGGATTGCACAATGAGCGTTTTATATAGGAGTTTGTGCTGAATGAAGCTAGAAATTCGTTGAACTTGGACTTAGTCTTATATGAACTGGCTTTTAGACCTTTGACCATCTTCTAATTCTAGGAATGTTGTTGTGTTTTCTTGTTTTCCTTCTCTCTTCCCTAGATAAACTGGAGATTGGAAGAATTGTTAAACTTCCATGAATTCATCATAAAAAAACATTATGTTTCTGTAGCATGTCGGCTATAAAGCTAATACCCCTCCTTTCTGAGGAAAGGTACTTGATGTCATGGTAAATCTGATAGTACAACTGGGTAAAGTTACTAGTCAAATAGAAAAAATTGGTGCGAAGTATTTGAGGATTGTTCGGGTCTGCACTAGTTTAGGTATATGGAATTGAACTACCCTCTATAGTACACGAACTGTTATTAAAAGAAGTTGCTCTTGTGAATTGAAGAAATTGTCACTTTCTTACATTTCGCTGCTTTGGTGAACAGATTCGTCAAGTCCTGAATGCCATGCGGAGGGGCATCCACTTACAAGCTGAGGTTTGTTTTCGATCTTTGTGATGATTAGTAATTCAATATTTGTTCTTAATCCTAAATGTATCTGCTGGGCCTTTTATGCAATGGCATTTCTCGTCCCTGCAACCTACTGTTTACATGCTATGTTTATACAATATTTGCTCAATGATGTAGATTGCTTTGTAGCAATGGAGCAAGTTGTAATTTCACTTGTATTTCCCTTATGATCCACACAGCACATTATGTGTGACTTGGAATGTAAAGTGGAAGGGGAACATTTCTATTTGGAAGCTGTTTTGACTGTCGTATAATATCCTGATCGGTTGATGCTTGCAACCTGTGAAAACCTTAAACGCGCTTCCATCGTTTTGTTTTACCTAATTAGTTCTCTCTTCTCTGATCGGTTTCAATATATGCACACAACAATTAGATTCTGTGATTCTCAATTTCGGAAGTGATCCAACAAACTTATAACAGTTGTGCTATTTAATTGTGAAAAAGACCGATGATACCTAAGTGTTGTAACTTTTCTTGTCAGGATTATATGCTGATTGACCCTTTCATAAATGGATTTGCTGAGTTGCATGACAGACATAGAGATATGAGGCTTGATGTTGACAATATGTCTTATGAGGTACTTTAGTCCATTCACCCACCCTTTTGATTCACCGTTCTAGGTTTCAAGAAAACGAAAAGAAATTCGAAGATCATTGTTGTCAAACTCCGTGTTGTGTGACAGGAATTGTTGGCTTTGGAGGAACAAATAGGGAATGTGAGTACTGGATTGACTGAGGAAAAAATTAAGAGCTGTATGAAACAGCGAACATATGAAGCTATGGGAGTCTCCTCAAACATGGAGCCGTGCTGTATATGCCAGGTTAGAGCCAGTTTCCGTTCTTGCAAATAATCTTTTTACGTGAACTCCTTAAAAAATGGGAACCCTTTTTTGTTCTTTGCTACTCATCTCTATACTCCAACTCATTTACATGTCCTTTGGCTCATCTCCCATATTCTTGCTCAGTGGGTAGCTCAAAATTTCATCTACCATTCTTTGTTTCCTCATTTTGATCAGGAGGATTACATCTCCGGGGATGATATTGGAATATTGGATTGCAGCCACGAGTTCCACAGCGGTTGCATCAAACAGTGGCTAACGCTGAAGAATCTATGCCCCATCTGTAAAATGACGGGCTTGGGAACTTGAAAGTAAACCGCATTTTTGGTGCGAGAGCAACTATTGTCCCTCAAAAAATAACTACCAACACCCCCAACCCCACCACACCTTTCTCCACCCTTCCCATTGCATCGTCATTTCTTTGTTTTACAGCTTTGGTTGACACCGGATCTGGTAATTTACTCCTGAATCGAAAGAGCTTTCTTGCCCATGAACCAGAAGTGTTCAAGGAAAGGAAGTGTGCTTTTATAGGGAATGAACAATGAAGAAGCCATGTATGCACCCTAATACTATAAAAAGCCTAAACTCTGTGATGTGAACAGTTTTGTATTCGTCCAACACCAAAAACAAGAATTGAGCCGTTTAAACTAAAATAATACGGTTAAGGAAAACTTGTACCGACATTATTGGCAACTATTCTGTATTTGTCTTTATTACATGATGATTGTTTCCAGACTCCCCGATTTCATTTCTTGCTGAGCATGGGATTATATAAAACTCCAAGTTGATTGGCCAGTAATTTATACTAGAATATGTTGCAAACTATCAATGATGAATGGTAGGAGAATGCAAATAAAATGACTTGAGATACAGGAAATTAGCAAAACCTACCCTTGTACCATACTTCTTTCACTGTTGCTCTTGACTCCCCTCTTTCTACCCTTTTTCCCTGCCTCCTATATCCATATACATATACATATACATATACTTATACTTGCATATATGTTTTAGAAACTAATTTCCAACAGCAATTTGTAATATCTTGAAATACCCGTACGTCTTATTTTTATTACAAGTAACTTTTGGAAGAAGAAAAATATTTAAAATTGATTTCATAACTCTCCTGAACGCTTAAATTTGTGAGTCATGACTTATCTTTTACGAAAATAAAGTGTTTAGTTTAATTCCTAGAATGGGTCCAATCCAATGGATATGGTTGCATGGCACGAAATGAGGAAAGGGGAGGAACAGCTGCCAAAAAGATAATCAGAAAGAGACACAATATCATGATTACTGTAACAACTGTAAGAAACGCAGGAAGAACTTCTTTAAACGACATCCCCACCTCCGGCGATACGTCACGCCACTACTTAATTACACACAACGAACCCAACTCAAAGGTTTCCATGCTTTGTTACTACACAAGTATGCGTATGTAATGAGTCAATAGAAATAGTAACCCAATTCTAAAAGGTCACATGAGATCTTTCCATCGAGATGGGTGAGCTCTAGCGAAATAAACAAAATGATTGCAATCACGGAAATTAAAAAATATATGCCTAAAATACTATTTTACAAAATTAAAGGATGAAAACGCCAAATAACCTAAATTATGGGTTAAAAAAATGCTTTTAAGCCTTTACTTTTATTTCATTGCTTATTTCTCTAAGGGAAGATACTTATTAGTGTATCACATGCAAGTGTATTGCACTTGCCATACGATTAATTTAGGTTCGATTAAGCTCGATTTGAACTAGAATTTCCTTCTCTAAGGAAAAATTCTTACTCGAACCAGGTTTGATCGAACTAAATCAATCACGAAACAAGTGTATAACACTTGCTATGTGGATTGATCACTTTCCCTAAATTGTACAACAATAAGTGTATTACACTTGACAAACACTTGTCAAAATTAACGGCTGTTTCTTTTTTATTTATCCGGGGCACTGTAATTAATTGACAGGCTAAGTGTTGTGAATAAAGTAAGTTTTGAAGGTTAAAGGAGTGCGTGAAAGCGTTGAAGCAGCGCACGTTGCATACAATGCACTCACATTTTTATATGTACTACACAAACAACACTTGGGGAAGAGGGTAAAATAGATAAAAACGTTACCTGAAAGGAGCAACATACGCATTTCTTTCACGTCAAACGGTAAAACTAATCACACTTTCTATCAATTAAGTTAAGCAGTAAAGGAAAAAGCGTGTGTGCAAAATGAAATTATTGCATGTAAATCATCATCATGCATGTTACCTAATGTATAGTTGGTCCTTTCACGAGATAATTAACAAGGGTTACAGTAGGATTAATTATATATGTACATATAGGTAAAGCGTTATACTCGTGTCAGCGATTTTGAAACTAACCAACCTATATATATATATATATATATATATATATTAATGCCTTAATTTACAGAAAGAACATTAGTTAATTAAACTCTTTCTACATTGAGAAAAATTACTTAATGTAAACATAAAATGGTAAAAAAAAATGATCTTAGTACATTAGTGTTTGCACATTTTGAATTTAATCACAATAATATGGAATTACAGATAACATATTATCATGTATCAGAAATAAAATTGTCAACTTTAATAAATTGTATGTGTTACGTTAATTATCAACTATGGTAACTATGAGAGAATGAATAATGCGTACAAAATTTGAAATAATAAATCCAATCTGTATATTCACTGCATCTAAAGTCAGCTAATTTTAAAGTACTTTTATAAAATATTTGGGAGCTTATAGGATTATACAAAGTATTTAGAGGGTATTTGGCTAATTAAAAATCAAATCGCAAGCTTCGGATAAAAAATGAGCAGTTTTAGGATATAAGGTGCCATTTTAGGATATATATTATTTTTTATTCAAAAGTTTAGGTAGTAGTTCATTATTTTTTCTATTGTAAAAAGATTATCTATTAAATATTTATTTTGAGTTAAACTAATGTGTACTATTTATAAAAGCGTTTTAATTTTTATTTAAAGCAAAATATGTTAAGAAATAACAACTTATTTCATTTTACCAACAAAAGACTTTATTATGCCAAACGCCCTAATATCTTATAAGATTTTTCCACATCTTATTTTATCCAAACACTTAATTAGGAGCTTATTTTTAGAATAAAATCCAATATTTTATAATATTTCCTTTGAAAAGAAAACAAAAAATTTGGATTTGAAAGTGTGAGAAAATTTATGTAACATGCATGCTTTAGCAAAAATTATAGTTTGGATTTAGCTAAATTTGAATTAATATATGACTGAAATACGATTTTAGAAAAATGATAAATCATATAACAAATGTATTTAGGATGTAATTGATACAAACACATTTTTATGCATAATTATTTACGGTTCCTGTTTTGAAGCCAGTAACGGCTTTTGCTTATCAGTGTATTTTGGTTTGTTCTTACAATTAAACCCCCCAGCGAATCATGCTTTGTTTCTATAACCTATGTCCTTACAACCCCACCCCACCCCACCCCTATACATCTACATACATATGTATATACTCGTCTTATATATATACATGCCAACTCCACCCCAGTACTCGTACATATAAACCCCTCATCTCTCTGTGTTTTAAACCTATTCATATATACTTAGCTTTTGGTCATGCTAGCTATGGCCGACGAGCTTGGCCATGAATTATGGGACGACAAAACATGGGAATTTCCAACTTTTGGGGCTGAAGAAGATTGCGGCGGAAAGTTGGCGGCTGACGTCAGCAATTCAAAGGGGCAGGCGGAGGAAGCGCGGCCTGCAGCGGGGGCCGCCAAGGGGAAGAAGAGGAGCTCCGCCGCCATAGGTACTGGTGATGATCAAGGGGATGAAGGGAGAGGCGGCGGTGGAGAATCTGATGATCACGAGTTGCATATATGGACAGAGAGAGAGCGGAGGAAGAAGATGAGGAACATGTTTGCCAATCTTCATGCTTTACTCCCTCATCTTCCCGCTAAGGTATAATTCGAGCACCTAAATGTGTGTGGTGTGTGTGTAGTTGTTGAAGCTAGGTAGGGTTCTTCATCTCTTTTTATTTGTTAATGATAACTACTTGGAGTTTGTTTCTTGAAAAGGCACCTTTTTGGGGTGGCACCACACAACACGCACACACAGTAAGAGATGAGTTCAAGATGAAATAAAAAAAAAAAAAAAAGAAAAAATAGAGGGTGGGGTTTGATGGGTTCTGTCTAAATAGAGTAGTGTTCATCAGAAGAATCTTCAGATCCAAAAAATGAGTAGAGAAGAAGAGATGGGTTGTGTGTCAAAATCAAGAATCCAACTTTAGATTGCTTCTAACAAAGATTCTTCTATTTCTATTTTAGCCAGTAAGACAATATAAATGTCAGTATGAGTTCCACGACTTCATCATAATTAGTTGTACGCACCGCGACTTATATACATATAAAGTGTGCATGCAAACTATCTATCAATCTGACTACATCTTTCTCTTCTTGCCCATCATTACTCGCTCCTCTTCTTTAGACATCTCTGATTTTTGCCTTTTCTTCTACTCTCAATTTCACCCACATGAGCTTTAATTAAAGTTCCCAGTATTTCTCACTAATATAATCTCCATAATTAATGTTAGCTAGGCATGTAAAGACATAAAACTAATGTTCAATTTAAACACCTACCACTTCTAAATTCTAGTTCATAATGAATTTTTCTCCAGCTATGAGAGCAACCAAAAATTGAAATTTTTATATATAATATATATTAATAATGTATTTAATTATTATTTATTTTGTTCCAGTAAGGAATTAATTTATTATACTTTTTTAATAATTTCTTTTGGTTGCTAAAAACGAGCTTCATCGCACCCAATAAATCATAGAACAACTTTTATTGTACTTATCGTATGATTGACCGTTGGTCTTAAACGATACATCAATTCTGAATGATAGCCCAATTTCTTGATTTTTTTCACTGAGGTTTATATTGCAGGCAGACAAATCCACCATTGTGGACGAGGCAGTGAACTACATCAAGAAACTGCAAGAAACTCTTCAGGCACTTGAGAAAGAAAAGATTGACAGGCTAAATGGCTTAATCACCAACAATCCCATCATCTACGATCCCTCCATCATCACCCAACAACGACTTGCCATCCAATCAAGGGAGGCATTTCTAGCCGAGCAGGGATCTGTGGCTTTAGGAAACCCCAACCCGCACCCGATGTTTTCCGGCCCCGAATTCCCATCCATTTTCAAGACATGGACTTCTCCCAACGTAATCCTGAATGTTTGCGGGAGAGATGCCCATATCAACGTTTGCAGCATCAAAAAACCCGGCCTGCTCACCGCCATTTGCTTTGTGATGGAGAAGCACAAACTGGAGTTGGTTTCTGCTCATGTTTCCTCGGATCGTAATAGATCCATGTACATGATCCATGCCCGCGTAAGTGCCATTTGGGTCAATCAGATCCGATTAAATCACATAATAAACAGTAATTGATTTATAATTTAAATAAACTCACCAATCACACCACAAATACAATAATATTTACTAGATAATCTAGCGAAGAAAATCAAATGTTATATGCCAATTAAATTAAATTATGGCTAATTAGACTAACTTATATTTAATACTATGGTGTATGTATATAATTGTAGCAGGGAAACGGAGGTTCAGAGCAGCTCTCACAGGCATTTCCAGTGGAAGAAATATACAAGCAGGCAGCTGCCGAAATAATGCTGTGGGTTAATTCTTAATTTGTCTCTTAGATTAATTAAACCTCATTATATATATGTATAGACAGCCTACCCAACTAATTACTAGAATGCACAATTAATATGTTGCCCCTCATCTCTATATTATTAATTCATTATATCCATCTTTCCATATTCTCAACTGTTAATTTATTTTTTTTAAAAACAGTGATTACATAATTACATTAATAAACATATGGTTTTCATCAATGTTAAATTCGTATTACATTAACTCACATTATGTGACATAAATATTCATTGCATAATCAAAGTCCACATTAAGGAAAAGAATATATATATTTTCTAAAATAAAATAATTGAAAATTGGGAATGAAAACCAAAGGCAGATGGGGCTAATGGGCCTTGTTGGGGCTCTAAGAGCAATCCAATGATCTCTTAATATATTTTGGGCCCCCAATTCAGAAAGAAACAAAGGCCCATAAAGTGTAGAGCGAAGGAGGATGATTCAAAAGTAAGAAGACACAGAAAAATCGCACGTCTTACAATTCAAATAGATAGATTCCTTAAAGCGCAGATTTGATTTGAATCGTCTCAGTGTGGATTGACGGAATTTTAGACAGGAAAAAAAATAATTCAAATAAAAATATAGAAAAAGAAAACCAAAAAACCAATTGACAAAATTACCCTAATGCAATCACAAAGAAAGAATTTTCGTTAACTCTTGTCAGAATTAAATTCTTTAGGCTAGATATTATTGTTTTGAATGCATGTACATATATATATATATATATATATGTGGAGCAAAAATGAGTTGGGCATATATATATATATATATATATGAATAGTGACAATCAAGAAAGGGAAAATCAAAAGCCCATGTCTGATTCCATTTCCATGGCCTCAATTTCTGGAGGGGCTTACAAAATCTAATTCCCAGAAATGCCCTTTCTTTCTATCATAGTTTCTAACAATAACTAAAAAGCTATTCACCTCATCCTTTAACCCCATAATACCCACTAATTAAACCATATAATTTTCATATTTATTATTAATATTTTTTAGGGTTTTCTCTTTTGGGTGACGCAGTCGCAACGTATTATTGGTAGAATAAAACAATTCTCTTTCTTTTTTTTTTTTTTTTAAAAAAAAATCAAAACTGATTCTTTTGGATGCATGTCCTCCAAAAACGCCTCAACACCACCAAATTCATCAAATTTTTGCCACATATTATCATACACAGCTTTAATCTTCGCAGACAAAGATAAATGTAAATCAAATAAAATTAGCCGATTTATAATGATGTGGGGCCAAATATTCAAAAAACACAGCACTTTTCTTCGATTAATACTTTTTCATTATAGGAATTGGAGGACTGTATATTATGAGACAACAAGAATCAATACTTTTATTACATCGACGACACATCTCATGCTTTCTCACTATCGGACAGCTCCTCCCTCCACAATTTCTTCTAATAATTTAGGTACGAGGACATGCCCATCACAATTTCTATTCCATTTGATGTCGTCCGAGTGAGTCTCTACATACATAGATTGTGTGTTATTGAATCAATACAAGATACATCATCATGTATGATATCTTATATAGATACGGATTCATATGGATAATATCGCCAGCTTATTTTTCTTTAGTGGTCAAAACTTACATTAAATGTGGATGTATTTTTCTTTTAAATTTTTGATTGAAAAATAATAGTTCATAAATAAAAAAAAAAAGTGCAAATAAAATTTCATAGAAAGATTCAACTTTTTTTGAGAAAGAATATTTCGAGTCAAAATATATATATATATAAATATAGAAAAAGAAAATTACATACAAATAGATACAGAAGCTGCCTATTGGACCCTATGTAACACCCTCTTTCAACCTATTTTTCTGTTTAGGACTGCAACTTTTTCCCATTTTACCTAACCAACAAAATAGAGATCTAATTTACGTGGAGAACAAAATTTAAAAAGAAACAAAAGGACTAGAACGGAACGACGTCGCTTCCGGCGTAATCATCCGAATTGGCTAAAGAATCATGGGGCCACGAGTTCCGCAGCAATTTCAGCAGCATTTGCGCTTTACGTTTCGCTCTTTCCGTGCAATCGCTCTGAACCAGCAGCAGCAACTGAGTCAACACGCCGGCCGCCACCGCCTCCTGTTGAGCTCGCTCTGAAGCCGAGCACAGTGAGAGCAGTGCCCCGGCCGCGTACTCCGTCGCCCGATCCGAGATCTTCAATATAATCTTCACCAGCAAGGGAACTGTCAGCGCGTGCGATGCAAATGCTGCGCAACCGGATGGAATCCGACAGAGGAGCTCCACCGTTGCCAGTGCTCTCTCCGCGTCGCACTTTTCGAACTCCGCCAGCTTGTCAATCAAGGCCTCCACCGCACCCGCCGCTACCGCCTTTTGCCGGTGTTGCTTCACTAAACATAAAGCGAACAACGCTTTTATTCCGATCTTCAACGCCCTGGAATAAAGCAAAGGATAATTCAAAATCCCGACTATACCCTCGAACACTCCATCGGCAGAACTGATCTGCACACGAAGCTCCGGCGACCGTATCCCCGCCACAACAATTTCAATCATAGCTGCCGAGTTGACTCGGACGTCGATCGATGAATGAAACAGTAAATTCACCAAGTACCGCACTCGGTCCGCATCAGATGCAACGTACAAGCACTCAGGTTCAGAGAGCGTAAACATGGATAAAATCGCGAGGGACTCGAGATTCAACTCGGACGGTTCTGAACTGACATCCGCGAATACAATCGAGAGCAATATCTCGCGTGCATTATTAGCAGCAATGACGGACCGGTTCTTATCCGAGTCACGCGCCAGTCCTCTCAGTCTTCTCAAAGCCGAAACCCTGAAGCTAAAGGGACCTGATCCGGAAGACGCTTGATTCAACAAAGTACGAACCAACATCGGGTCAGCCGGTTGCTTCGGAGTGGGTATCCTCTCGATTCCGAAAGAACGGTTAGCGACGCACCAATCCTGAATAAGCCGTCGAAGAGTGTGGTTTGGAATGAGCGTGAAATCCGTGAGCGGGACCCTGGTAACAGGACACGTCGTATTCCCGGTGGCTACCCACGCTTCTATGCTGGAACGGTCGTACGTTTGACCGGTACAAACAGTGACGGGGTCACTCATCAGCTCTAAAGAAATCGGGCACCGGAAATGGTATGGGATCTGCACGCCGATATCCAATGGCTCCAAACTTCCAGGCATTTTCTTCTCACCCTCTCTCTTTCTCTTACTCTATACGTGTTTCGTATCTATATTTGAAAACGAGTAGGAAAAACACAAAGAAATAAAGAGGGACAAGAACTAGAGAAAGAGTAATACTAATCAGAGAGGACTGCAAATTATCTTTCGCTTTGTTGGGGGAGAGATGGGTTATATACGAAATAGGAACAGCGGGACATTTCTGTGTTTTTATTCTGACCGATTTGTACCACAGACACTCCCATTCATCCGGCACACGTGTGGTTCATTTACTTGAGGAAATAGTTGGGTGCTTAACCATGGTTAGATTGGTTGGAGGTTTATTGGTCAAAGGGAATTTGAGTGGGGACTGGGTTCGAATCGGGCCCACTATTTTTTCGAAAATCCAACTTCTGTTTACTTCATTCTGAATTAAATTAAATGGCCTTTATACTCATCGTTTTTTCTCTTTTGCCGTTCTGAGGTTAGTTGTGCTTGGTTGATTTGGTCATTCCATTCTTATTTTCACTTGCATTCTCACTTGCTGAGTTTATTTTACCCTTGGGTTAAGAGGTGATTTAATAAAACTAATATTTGGATAAAGTTGTTGTGCCAAGAACGTCGAAGTAGAGAAGATCCCTTCAAGTTTCATGGTTTGATCTTCCCTCAACATTACTATCAAATCAGAATGACCTCGATGGATAAGACGATTTTATTATGCAAAAGGTTTTATCCCGTATAGGGTTCATGCGTCGCTGAACTAATAGATGTTATTTTTCACCCAAGTTATGATCATAGACCTGCATTTGTACCAAAACCAGGCAATAAACTATTTCAACTACTACTCTTACTCTCTGTCTCACTCTTAATTAATAGCCGGATTCTATTTTTGGTTATTTGACTATAACACCAAATTTTCACTTATAGGTTACAGCTCGCACAATGTGCAGGTTAGTAGTTATTGTTGTGATTTGATATAGTTGGTGAATAGATCACATACTTGGAAATATTTCATTGTGATTGCTTTTGAGGTCCTAAATGTAAAAGATGATATCCTTAATCTTGTTGGGTTCGTCCCAACTATTCGATACTTAAATAAGTTTGAACTTAAATAAAATAATGAAATTGAAAAGTTTGAACACATGACAATAGACGTATACCTTTAGTGAGTGGATTGTATGGAATTGGAAACTATATGGAGTTATGTTGCATGATCTTACCCATCAATGATTTATCTGATCCATAATAATGGCTCCGGATTAATTGATGAGTGGTTAGGTCAATAGACCAGGATGATTCCACTTGAACCAAAAATACGTAAACTTTTATTATGTTAGACATATTTTAAGCTTTTTCAAGAACATACTTATCCTCCTTAGAGATTTCCTGAAATACCCCCATCACATCCCTTGCCGCCTATAATGGGAAGCATTGAATTCCTAGCATTAGAACTTAGAAGAGTCGAACCACTTGAACCCCTTTTGAAATTTTTATCCAACCTTAGATTAGATTTCCGTTTGGGTCAAGGCAACGGTAGTACAATAATAGGTAGAGGGTTGATCACCTTAAATAAGAAAAGCACATGCATATATTTATAAGTGGGATGCAACTTACCAGAAATGGGCTCACTGGGGCATTAGCAAGGTCCCAAGCACTGCGCAGAGGGAGCATGCATGCATTTGCAGATGGAAAGTTGACTGCTAGCTTTCGGAAGAACAATTATGTTTTTTATGGCCTCATATACAGGCAACCTTTTTCACTTCTTCACATGAAAATTGAAAACTGCAAACTAAAAGACTTTCAGATATGCATACATCAAAGTAGAAACAATTACTAGGAGGATTATCTCTATCAACAAACCTCTAGGTAGTCAGAGAGAAAATGACAAAACTGTCCATCTATTTAGGGCTATTCTTGCACAGGCCAGATTTTAGGTAACTGCTGCTGGAGAAAAAGTGGCCATAGCATCCAAAGAAGGGAAAGATTCTTTTTTTTTTTTTCTCCCCTACATAATTTTTCTTTTTATTGAATAAAGAAGGAAGAGGTGATTGAGTAGTAAATGAACAAACATAATTTGGGTGCCCATATGTGGTTTAGGTGTTTTCAACTGTCCATTGATAACAATGTAGTTGAGTTTCTAACACTTATGTAATATATAATGGAGATTCCCAAAAAAAACCCAGAAGTTTTCAAATTCAATCTCGTAGGAACAACCATATGTGGAAACTTTTGAAGACTTCCCATTGGGTATTCTTCACCAATAAATTAAGACAGTCATGATAGATTGGTTGGATGTATTTACTGCCGATCAGCTAGAAGATCGCAGACAAGAGCAAATCTTTTTTTTGTTAAAAAAAAAAGGAACCATTATGATAATTATAGTGTCTCGTCAAATAATGAGTGTTAGAAAATCAAAAACAGCAAGTTTTAGAACAGTCAAAGACACTAAATAATAATACTGAGGCACAGCTAGCACGGGTGTTTGATTTTGAGGATATCTTAAGTGTGGTATTTGAGGGGGTGGGGTCTGGTGGTGGGTGAGCCCGAAATGACTGGTGGTCAAAGGTCAAAGATGAACAGAGGAATGTGCGTGCGGGGGACAGCTTGTCTTTCCCTGCATTATTTATTTGTTCCACCCCCAACAAAGCTCTCTCTCTCTCTCCCTCCCTCTCTTGGACAACACGGTTGATTGTGGTGTTTCTCGTTTTCCTTGTTTCTGTTTGTTTTTTTGGTTTATTTTGGCGGGGGGCCCACAGGGCATTTACGATGTTGATTAAATGGGCCCCACGACACTCGCACCCCTTGATGTCATCTGCATCGCCCCACCCCACCCCACTCGATTGGAGACTGAAATAGCTAGAGGATCAATTTTATCCTGTACAAGGTAGGTTCAGCTCCCCTTTCTTGCTTTTGGTTAAGTCTGAACTTGAAATCTTAATGAGTTTAAAAACTTGGGTTTGTTTGTTTGTTGGTGGCTATTAAAGCGATTGAGGGGTTGTAAACGGGAAAATTCAAAAAAAATAAAGGAAAAAAGAGATAAAGCATGACGAGGAACATATCGAAAATTCTAATATATCTTTCGTCATAACAACATTTTTTAAATTTAATATATCTATTGCTATGACTGCATATTTTTAATTATTTTGAAGATTAATTAATTATATTTAATTCAAATTGAAATAGTACCTTGGAGTGATGTAGTTTAGAATATTTTAGCACAAATTATCGATTTGAAAATTGACTCAAGAAAAAGTTACTAAACTTATTAAAATGACCTTAGTTAATATCTTTCGATATTTAAGTAATTAAAATTTTCAAGTCATAATCTGGGCCGGAATAGGATTGATAATGACCCATGTAAAAAAAGACAGGATCAATTTGAAAATTACAGTTATGTGTATCATATTACAGGGTATGGAAGTGCAGATTTTAATTTATTTGTGGTTACGTGATAGAGATGGGAGTAGAATTAGATATTAGCTGATAAAGGGCGTGTGGAAGAAGAGGCGACGCGGAGGCTTCGCCCCCCAAGAGGACCTTATATGTTAGCCTGTCTCTGGTCAACCAGGCAGCATTGGCGCAGCGCAACATCTTCCCCCGATGCACGTGATAAACAACTCTTCGCACGTGCTCCCCAACTAAGCCCCCACCTCCAACTGTCTTCCTCTTCTCTTCCTTTGCTAATTCCACCTCTTCTATCTATCTAAAAAACAAATTTACCTTGTACGTTGTAACACAAGAAAATTAGTTACTTAAAAATAGGGATACGGTAGTTCGAATCGAGTTCGATTGAATCTAAACTAATTATATGATAAGTATAATAAATTTGTTATGTAATTAGTATACAATTTAAGAAAAATAATCAATCATATAACAAGTATAATATGTTTGCGTTGTGATTAATTTGATTGAGCCAAATCTAATTTAGAAAATAATTTTTTCTCAGATGAAATTCCATTAAAAAAGTAATTTTTGTGCAGCAATAGGATAATCAAAAGTCCTCATCCTAAAAAAGTAGTACATATATCTACGGGGGATACCAATCTGTATTAAGAAGAGATTAGGGGTTGCTTAGTTAGGCTTATTATTTTAACTTTGAAGTACCGGGGAAACATCAACCTCCCTTCCTCACATTCTTCCCTCACCACGAGATAAATTACATGACTTCAATTCTCTCCACACGTACGTACTGTAACTACAGACAGATATCTTGTCTGAACACAAAAACACCTTTTTAATTACACATGCGACAATCTTCATTGGCATTACGCGTCCGAGTTTTAAACAATGAAATCTAATTAGGAAGATCTCATGGCTGGCTTGTCGGAGAACACTGAACACCGACATCCAACCAAAAGAAACTTGAAGAATTTCAATTTCACATATATATATATATATAGTACCCGTGGACTATTGGATGGATGGTAGCTAGAGCCCCTTGTAATTACTTTTCTAATTAATTAACACCTAATTCAATGGTAAAAATCAGGATATATATAGGAACAAGACCCATCACGTGGAAAGTATGTACTGTGTAGTTAAACATTGGTTAGTACAGATAATAAAGTTGTTTGCCAGTGTGGAAATAGTGGTGGGGAATTTTTCTTTCTTTCTTTTTTTTTTTTAAGGAATCTTTTTCTTCTTAAAGCTAATGTTATTGACTATATAATGTATCCATACAGCAAATAATAAATAGATAAAGTTGTAAAGATGAGTATAGTGTGGTGGTCTAGTGATTAAATCATGAATTGGAACTTCATTGAAATGCACAATTCACTACTGTACATGATATATTATGAGTTGGTGGAAGTGTCTCACTTATGCGTTGTAGCGAAATAAGCGCTGCGTGATAATTAGATTTTTAGTAGTCATAATGGATTTAATTCAATCCAAATTTTGAATTAAAAAATAATAATTAATAAAGATTTTTAGTAGTCATAATGGATTTAATTCAATCCAAATTTTGAATTAAAATATAATAATTAATAAAGTAGTACGGGAAAAGGTCCGGAAGTAAGTAGAAAAATGATTATTAATTGGGGCCCAATGGGATTTTTGTAGCAGAAAGACAGATAAATATTAAATTAAAAAAAAAAAAAAAGGTTTGGAGTTTGGAGGGATTAGGGTATATATATATATATTTAGAATGTGAAATGAGGTGGCTCCCAACACGTCTTTTTGAGGTCACGAGAGCTGGCATCTTTCCTTTCATCTCACTTTATATTAAGAAATCAATAACTTTTTCATTTTCTCATCATCCTCAAAAATGATTAGTTATGACAAAAGAAGGCCAAACTTTGATTCTATATATAATATTGTACCCTACTCTTGACTTCTCCTATACTTTTTAGGGTGGGGCCCAAAAATCAACCTTTTTCTTACACTTGCTTTACATCCTTTGTAATTCGTACTTATTCTTTTGAACTTTAAATTTATTACTGGAGGAAGTAAACCCTAATTTACTCTAGGATTCGCCCTATTTACAATATTAATAGGGGTAAATTATAATAAGAGGTTTGGCATAATTTACCCTATTAACTAATAATAATTAACAGTACTAGTTGTAGTAATAATTATTACAGTGAGATCTCCCCAAGTGGTCTCTGCTTATGTCTAATAATTGAAGACCGATTTCCAGGTTGCAGTTGTGACAATGAATGAGGTCTGTGTCTAATGACTATGTTTTGAGAGTTTGTTAATATTGTTGCATCTAATTTCAAATATGTTTTTATTCTGTAGGTTAATTTAACCCCGTTTATTTTTTATTTTTTGGGGGAAGGGCACTGATCACCATAATGCTCTGTGGCTAAAATAATGATAATAACCACCTTAGCAGCAGCAGCAATAATAATGGAAATTAAAGATATTTTTTAAGAAAAAGTAAATGAAGCTGGAGTTGTATGATTGTCAAAACCGAAATGAGTGGACGTATTTAATGGTCAAAGACGAATGCAGCAAGCAAAGTAGCAAATGAAGCATCAAATTTAAGCAACACCCACTAAAAATACATAAGAAAAAAGGATGATGGCTGTACTTTATGTATAGGTTTAGGGTGAGTTAAGATTTGGGGCCATGCATGTTGGGTTAGTACGAGTAGTTGTTGCGTACCTGTAGTTTCAATTTCAAACAGTGAATTCTAGGTTTTGACCATACGTACCTTCCATGTTCATTTCTTTCTTGTATTATTATAATGCCACCTTCCAAAACAATTATTTCCTTGAAGATTGGTTGTGAGGATGAAACCTTGTTGCAGAAAATTCGTCTGAATTAGTTGAAGCACAATTTGGATAACTCCAACAAAAATCCACTTTTCATTTTGTATCTTATTTTTTAATTATAATTCTTCCATGATGACAATCATTATAGCTTCTAATCGACCCACCGAAAAACAAAGAAACGAAAAAGAATACCCACTTAATTAAAATTATCTGAATCTGCACTAAGAATTAGATGCCGATATTAATATTCATAATAGAGCATACTTAAATTGCTAATGGATAATTATCCGAAGCCATAGGTCCCGGATTAAATTATGTTGATGCTTTGTTTGTTCTAAATATGTCCACAAAACAATATTTATATATACTCTGCAATTATGTCAAAGTTATATAGGACATCATTCAGACAGCCCTTTTTGTATTTTACTGTATTATTATATAGAATAAAGGCAGTAGACCCTAACCTTAAAGCAAAAACGCACCGTAGATTTTTATTTATAATCCACTGCTCTAGTGTGTATGTATCTTACAAAAACATACAAAGTTAAAGATTGGAATATTCTCCCTTTGTATTTTGTTGTGTGTCACGGGAGATGACATATTCCCCGGCGCTGATTCCCTACCAAAAGTGGGGTTAATAGTTAATGCATGGTTTTGGTTCAATTAAGGAAACAATTGTTTCGATAAGTGTGCTTAATTTGAAGGGCTTTAATTGAGTTTGCTGCAGGTTTGACATGTTATCTACCTTGAAATTTGAAAAAAAAAAATCAGTGATGCAGACCCTTGAGCCCTGCGCTTTTCCAATTATTAAATTTGTGTTGTTATTTTTTTCTCTTCAGTTGCTTTAGTTATTTATTCTTATTGACATGGCGTTGATGTTTAATTGGATTGGGACATTTTATCCATGTGTATTATTATTTACAAGTTACATAATGTCATTAAGCATAACAACTTACAAAGTTGTGCATTCTTCAAGAATTAACAATATGCATATTTGAAAGGAAAAGGAGAATAGAGGAAAATGTATATGTAGATGGTGTTGGCTAAACATCTGATAAAATGTTGAATCTTCTTTTAAAATATTTGGAATAATAAGATAATGAGGCTAATTGATATTTGTAATGATACTTTTATACTTAATCTGAATGTGTCTGTTAAAATCTTAAAAATAAATTATCAACTTATTTTTTATGAAGTAGCTCATAAATTTTTAATCAAATTTTCAGAGTTTTCAAAGTTTTTCTTCGAAGAAATTATCAAATATTTTATAGAATATTTAAGACTTTATAAATTCATTTAAAATACCCTGCTCGGAGAGACAGGATTGGGAGGAAAAGTAATACACTATCGATCTAAAACTTGTTTCAGACAATGATTCGGCACTCTTAAGAGCCCACCATCTATTATATACTGATATGCTGTTCCCAGCATATGTTGATTGGTTCCTGGAGGCTCAATTAGACGTTGGGCCTATACAAACCGCCTAACCTTAATTCTTCTTCATTAGTCCTACAGCTTCCACTGGATCCTCTTTTAACAACAGTACTTGGAGTTTATCATTTATGGACACAATCAATCAAAAATTATTCAGAAAATTACAGCCTGAGCGATGGCTAACCTGTGGCGGACTATGTGACCTCGACTCCTACATGCTTCAGTTATTAACTAACACAAAGCATTATACTTAGTTGATCAAATTTTGTGCTTAGAAATATGCACATTCATCTTAATTCCTGATGCATATGTTCATCTGGATGCTATTTGCAAAATTGTGCTTAGAACGAAACTACTTTATTAGCCATGTAGTCTACTTACATTAACATATCATCGGTTCTGTCAGTAGGATGTCAAACGACCCTTTTTTTTAAAAAAAAAAACCAACCATATCAACAGTTCATCAATCCACTAAGTAAGATGCCATATTAAGCCTAGAACGAAAGAATGAATGCTGCTGAATGATCGGAATTCACAATGATAGGATTGCCAAAAGCGGTAAACTGAACATCCATTGTAGTTGAATGGGTTGGCTATCAAATTTACCGGAGCTGGGTTCTGGTCCTGGACTGGGGGCAGCACTCGTTGTAGTTGGAGGATTGCCACACGTTCCAAAGACCATATTTTCCTGCACGTGTATGCGTACACTTCAACAAACAATTCATCCATAATTATTTGCAGTTGTTAAAGCATTTGTATAGCAGTATATCTCTTGACCAGAAAATAAACTCACATAACATCTTTAAGAAATAAAGAGGAAAACATCTGAATTGCAAACCTTGCACACAGATACACTTTTGCAACCACAGATTAACTCCCCATTTGCGAAATCTACAGCTTCAGGTGCTCCTCCTCCATCACTTTTCTACAAGTGTTGCATTTAGATAAATAATTGAGTACATGAAAAGCTGACTACTGTTTTGGTTTTAATATATCGAAATGATTCGAAATCTCTTCAATGAACAAATTACCTTGTAAAAATCAACTGCAATAAAATTAGGCCACCTTTTACCAGCTGCTAGATAGCATGTCTTCGTCATCTCAATCAAAGGTTCTGAATTGTATTTGCAAGCTGACAGCAAATCTGGAGCGGTTGGGAAGTAGTTCACTAGGACAAGGGACCTTGATGTAGCATTCATTGGTTGTGATTCTCCACGGTTTGGACATAATCCATTTTCCATTCCACCACTACCATCTGCAAGTTAAGAGCGCAATGAAGTTACGGTTTAAGATTTTTGTGCAGTACATCTGTTAGATGTCAGTTTCCTGGGGAAGGCTCACATTGATTTTCTACCACGTATCTCCATTCATATGCAATGCCTTCTGAAGATTCCTTATGTTCTTTAGAAGTGAAGACTACTAACCGATGGTTCTCTTTGATCATATCAGCAACTGTTGGCCAATCTCCACCATCTCTTGGCATTCGAGAGACCGGAAACCAGAATTTGCTCAACTCAGCTGCATTAAAAACATTTCTGATGCCATTCTTAGATGTAACGTAATCTTCAATGAATATGGTGACTATTTCATTGGGATTTGCTTCAAGAAACACTTTGACCTCTTTCAAAGCATTTATGGCAGGTTCCTGGAAGCAAATTTCAGCAGATCAAAATAAAAAACACAAGCATATCAGCTATCACCAAAGCCATTATTGGATCTAAGCGATGGGGCTGGCATATTACTTTGTGATGAATGCCCAAACATACTCATCCAGGTTCCAGTAAAGAAAATGTAAAATCAATCATTACATTGTGATATCTAACAGCCTTCAGAGCCTTCACATACTTACAAAAGCTGTGGTGTTGTAGCATTTCCCCGCAAAGGAGTGGCATAACCAGATATCTTTTTCGAAGTCGTACATATCGAGCATCAACCCTCTGACTCCATTCTGCAATTGATGTGTTAACAGAAAAAGTTAAAAGTCTTGTAAACCAAAAGAAAGAAACAGTTAAAGTCTCCCACAAGCGGTTAGGAGCTCATTGTAAGGGAAAAAGCATAATCTCTGTTTTTAAGAACCAACAAAGACCTTCCAGAAAACTAAAACGAATTCCAGGGAGCATAAATCCCGAACTGATTTTCTTATAATGATGACAAGCCCAATGCGAAATGCTTAAACACTGTTTCTTATTTTGACGGTCATCCATTATCATAAGTTGTGTCTAAGTCAGCATAATCACTGAACACTGAAACTTAGAAGAAACCTGATTCAAACCAGAGAGCTTATAATGAGGGTTTTAAGCCAGCACTTGCACATTCCTGTGGTAGTGTGTAAGACTGCAATCATGCACATGCCCTAATTTTCAGAAACAATGTCCAATCATCTTGATTCAGATTTATCAACATCAATGTCCAACATTTTTTGAGTCGGGTCTCTCTTCTTTGGGCAAAGGTCCATTCATAAAGCATCAGAACTCTAGGCTGCGCTGTATGTTAATTTAAAGAAAAGCCAGTTCAATGTTCCAGGAAGCTCAGCATTGCTTTAATAACCAACTCTGAGATCAGAAATCAAGCTTAGTAGGCAAAAATATCAGGTTTCAATCATGAGCAAGTTTGCATAACAAAACATTCGACCTTATCATACATCCAATAGTATGTTCACTCAGTTAAGCCTGACCCTGAAAGTCAGGATGGAATTGAAGCTCTTCTTAGCTGTCTGTTAAAGATTTATTTAATCTAAGGGCTTGTTTGGTTAATAGGATTAGGCTTAATTGACTTATAACAAACCAGACCTAATTCTTTGTTTGGTCTTCACTCTTCACTCCATGCTAAAACTTAGGCTCAGAATCTAATCCCTTTCCCTTCAGATGTAGGATTACAAATCTGGCCTTGGGGATGGACTTGTAATCCATTTGGGACTAATTTTTATTTGCGAGACTTGCCTCTCTTTGCACAAAATGACATGTTGAAGGAAAGAAACAAAATATCCAGTGATTTTATTGCAGATACAAGCAGTTTACTTAACAAGGAAAAAAAAGGCGAAACAAATTTATAAAATCATACTTCCTAGGAAATATACATTCAAAGAATAATGAACTACTCGACTCAAGCACAATAATTTTTTCTATGCACAATAAATGAAGAACATAACTAAAAACAAAAATCTTTTTCCAGAAGTAATTTCTGCAGATACTGTACGTTTAAAGAACATTATTATTTATTACTATTCCACCAATCATGCGAGCTCCTTCCTGGTCAATCAAGCAACATGTTCTCAATTTATATAACTTGTTTAATCTGCCACCTCCCATTGATTTGTTGTCAACACTTGACAATGAACAAATAATTTTTTATAATTGCATTAACTAATTTACAAATAAGTGTAAAATTAGATTGTTTAAATCATCAATATCAATTATCACAAAACATATGAACATATAAATAGTTATTTATCAACAAAATAATAATAACAAACCACATTATATTGAAAAACATATGACTTTATGTTATGATGAATTTATGAGATATATTAATTTTGTAATATATAATGAGATATATTATGCCGAATGCCATAAGTGAAATAAAATAAAGAAAATGATATCTTTCTTAGTTTTTTTTAACATAATTTATCCTCTTGTTAATCATGTAAACCAAACACGATATTATCTAACTGGCTACCATTCCTTATTTATTCATCCTAATCCTGTTATCCATAATCTCACACTTCAATCTAAAAACAGCAGAAATGGATGACAACTGCACTCACACTGGCAACCATCCCCCAAACCCCTACATCTCTTGCAACAGCACATATTCAAGTGAACATAATTCAGATATGTAAAATGGAATATGGAGATATACATATATAAATGTGTGTGTGTGTATCTGTATAAGAGAGCAAGAAAAGTAAACACTTTACCATCAGCTGACTAGTAATGGAGTCCTGCTGGTTCGATGGAGCAAGAATCATGCTTCCTGTTGTTGACTTTGCCCCAACTCTGGCAAAGGAATTGTGAGTAGTCAGCCACGAGTACCGATTATATGGCAAGTTTTTCACCTGATATTTGATCATATCAACATTAATCACCAAAGAACAAATCAAAACGTGATAAATTATTAGCTCCAGCACACATGAATATTAATTTAATTTAAGTTATTCAAAATAAGTGTTGAAATAGACTATAAGCAATATGTTTAATATTACAACTCGTAAGTTTATATAATCATCAAATTTAATACAAAAGTTAAGTATACAAAAAGTTTTGACACAATTTCACGACATACTGTAGCAAATACTGCTGTCAATTCAATTGTGACGGGAATGAAATTAAAAAGTTATACGCACAGTATAAAACTATATTGAAGAATGACAAACCTTGGAAAGAGCATTGGTCGGCTGAATTCGGGTGCACCGGGGTCTGATATTGCCATTCGCGAAGCAAGTTTCGCAATGCATCCCGTCGTCGCAGTTTCTGTCCGCGATGCACGTTTGTCCCTCACGTAACTGTTCACAACACAAGTAAAATAGCAAAACTACTGAACAGAAAGGAAACGCTTTCTCGGCTTGGATTTTTTCCCTTAATTCGAGAAATACAGGAACAGCATAACAAAAATTACCTCAAAAGCTGCGGAATAACCGAAGAGAAAAACCGCGAAGAACAGCAACGAAGTATATAACTTCATCGTGAGTCCTATACCCGCGCAAAAGGAAAACAGTTGGCATTCCAAAAAATCACCATATTTCCATTAAAAACACAATCAGACAGAGACGCATGCACACATTTAGCTACACGTATCCATAAGTATGTGTACAAAATTTTGAATTATGCCTGAAATTTATTAGCGGAATGAAGCGGTTCGAAGGAAGACCGAATTCTCTCGGTTGTTACCGGAATGAAGTGATTCAGATGAACACTGATATTCTTCCCCTGAATCTCTCTCTTACTCGCTCCCGCTCTTTCTCTCTCTCACTCTCTCAGTCTCCCTCTGAAACGGATTCAAAATTTTGGGGCGATGTTTCTGCAATGTCTGTTAAAAGGAGGAGAGACGGAGGCCTGAAAGCTAATGAGAATGGAGGGCGGGGTTGATTTATAAAAGAAATTTATATGGAAAACCGTTATTGCCCGCGCTTAACCTCTCTCTTCTTTCCATCCAGATTTTCCTTTTCTTTTTGGATATTACGGTACGCTATCTAAACTTTATCATAATTATTATTATTTATAAATATTTAAAAAATTATAAATATATTAACAATCATTTAATAAATATTCCTCATAACATTTCATTGTAGAAATATTAAACAAATTATCATTAATTTGAAGGGTTTTAAATTTTTCAAACTATAAAAAATTATTTATAATTATAATAAATTTTTAAGAAACTCATTATAATTTACTTTTTTTTTCTGTTAAAGATTTTGGAGTAATTTAGTTTTCTTTCATGGCAAATTTGAATTTTTCACAAAAAGTTACTCAACTTTCTGCCACTATTATGTCATTCTAGTCCAAGATTATATGGGAATCTTTTGAATTAGGGGTACGGGTCAAGTCGGCTCGTGAGGCTTGATTTGGAGCTCGATTCGAGCTCAAGTCAAGCCAGCTCGAGCCTGAAATGCTCTGTTGCTTGTGAGCTTTTTTTTCAAATTTTTTATTTTTAAAATTTATATATATTATAATTATTAAGTAACATCACATATTTTAAATTTAGCTAATGATAAAATATGATAATTTTATTTATATAGCTAGTTTCTATACAAAAAATAAACTTAATCAACAAGTTAGTGAGTCCATAGTATATTTATTTGATATTAATTATTGATATTTTAAATTATCTAATAGTTGAAAAAAAATAGAAATATATTTTTGTTAAAAATAATTTAGGTTTGTCAATATAACATAATAAATAAAAAATTCTAAAATAAATTTGATTTTAATGATAAAATTTAAAAAAATAATTAAAAAGAAAAAACTCAAGCTCCTGCCAGAATTTTTAAAGGAGTTCAATTCCCTTACACCTTTATTGTGGAGTGTCCGAATGGATTGAAGAGTAAAGGCAAGAAAACGGAATGGTGATGCTTCCAAGCAATACATAAAGTTGACGTAAGTTTCATTTTTATTTTGCAATCTGAAAGTGTTGTACTTGCACTTCTTAAGCCCCATAAATTTTTGATAATATTCAGAACCTTACTTTAAGCCTAATAAAGTCCGAGCTAACAGCCTACAACCGGAACACCACTCACTCGGCCTCCCCTCAAACCCCAAACTTTGTCTGTATCTATTGATTTGCAGATATATATATATATTAATAAATTCCGAGGTCATGAACCAATTAAAAAATATATATTAAAAAGAAAATACAGATAAAAATACAAGTAACACTGTTAATACTCTATTAAGAATTCAAATATAGGTTATTAATAGGGTAAGATTGGATGCTGAATCACTATGCGTAACAGCGTCTGATCATAAGTGGCAGTGGCAGTGGCAATGGCACAAGAAAATAAATTAAAAAATAATTGGTGATAGGAAAGGGTCCAAACAGACCCGTGCCCCATTCATTCAGACACCTTCCCAGTGCATCTCACTTGGCCCCTCCACGCACTTCTGTTTTTATTTATTTATTTAATATATATATATATATATATATATATATTGTTTTCTATAAAAATAATAATAAAAAAACACTAGTTTTACTGTGAGAGAACATGGGAGAAGTTAGAATAGGGTCAGGTGCATAAAATGATGTAAATTACTCCAACTCACGGGACCTTATGTTTTTTTAGTATTTCTCGTAGATTAAGTTATACTTTAGAATTTAACGGTACAGATGGAATCTCATTTATTTTCAAGAGGATAAAGGCAGGATGAATCAATAGTGTAGTGATATATCGCACAGGCCTATTTCCAATAATTTTATTATTTTTTAATGTCATATTAATCCACTCAAACCTAGTTAAATATTTTACTATTTTCGACATTTACATATGGTGGTATGGATTGGTTTCAATAATTTCTACAAATTCACTCACTAGAAAAAGAATATGTGTAAGAAAACAATACGACTTAAAGTAAAAGCAATTTTTTTTTTTTAAAAAAAAATCTATTATATTTAATATATAAATGTTATTTATATAATATAATTTTTACATGCGTGACTTATATAATTTTTAAAATAAAAAAATTTAATTCAGAAATAAATAATCTAACCTGAATAAATGTTGGAAAGTAGAGTAGTGAAGTGATGGGGCCCACACATGACATGAGGCTACGGAAATTGACAATGAAATCGAGGAAACTCTTATGACTGATTGAGACCACATCAACTTTGTAAAATACTCTCATTATTATTATTATTACAACAACAACATAAAAACATAAAGCAAAAAATAGGATTACGAATTTTATGAGGAAAGAAAATAACAGGAGAAAGTGTAGCCTACGAACAACTAGTCAAACGGAAGCCTCGCTCGCTGCGCTTCCACAGTACCAGCACCCGCCCCCACCCCACCCTCCTTCCCACGCTTCCTTCCACAATGTGCTAAAATGCGCCGGTGCTGAAGCTCCACCGAGCACGCGTTCTTGTGGCCCCATTCTTCTCCCATGGCGCTGTACGGAGCGGCGGCGTTGCTTGGTCTACTGCTAGCAAGGGTTTTTCTTGGAATGCGACTTTCTGTACCGCTGGTGGCTGCTGCTCTTGGTGAGCTCCTCTAGCTAGTTTTGGTTTCCGCTATGTTTCTCGATGTGGATTTCTTTAAATGGTCTGAAATAAATGTTGCATCTTGGACTTGGTTTTATGTGAATTTGGGTGCATGGTTGGTTATATGTGGTTGTTCTGATGAACTGGCTGGAGCTAGTAATTTTATGGTTTGATTTTTTAGTTTAATTTGCATCTCTATTTTGCAATGATTTTCTGGACATTTGGATTTGGGCTGATAATTTAAATGAGATGGTAAACGTTGTTGAAGTTTAAGCTGTTCTAAAATTTGGAGAAGAAGAATGTATATGTTACTGTGCATGCTTAAGAATAGAGATTAATAGCTGAATATGATTAGTTCAGGAATAATATAGACTAAAGCAAGTTTGACATTTCTTGGAGGTGTGCTTACCATGTCTGCAAGATATTGGTGGAAATACATGTATGGAGCTTTTTGTTTAAATATCTCTAAATCTTGGGAGAGATCCTTTTTTGATCCTGGATCACAAGAGTTTTCAGTGTAGTTATTCTACCATTAGTATCAGGCTTCACCAATGCTTTGATTGTTTTGGCACATTTTGTTCCTTTATTTGTATAAATACTGAAGAAGATAATCCCTTTTGTTTTACACATTAGATGAAAAAAAGCATTCAATTTTAATTTCCTATCTTGGTTTGTTTCTTCTTCAATATATGCAGATTGTCCGTTGGACTTGAGTAGGTCTAATTTCACACTGGCAGCCTCCCTGTGCTCCAAACAGGAAGATAGAGGAAAATGCTGTCGTTACATCAATGCCTTGGTTGCTATTTCTGTCTCCCGTTATGCAAATGCTACAAGTAACTTAGGGGTTACTTCAGATTTATCTGACCTCTGCCTCCGTACCATATCCAGAACTTTTCAGCTTTATGGGGTAACAAGAAATGCAACAGTTTTCTGTGGCTTCGGGACGAAAATACCTGTAAGGTATGAGTGCCACGGTCAATCAACTGTTACCCAAATGCTCCAGTCTCCAAAATTCGGTGATGTTACTGAAAATTGCAAAGTGCCTCTGTCGGGGGATGATAGGTGTCGGAAATGCTTGAATGCTGGTATCCTATATCTTCGGAATCTACTAGGGCCTGTAGATAATGTGACATTGAGTACTTGTAGAGATGCAACTTTTACTGCTCTTACCAGCCAAGTCGATTATATATCAACTATTGACATTGCGAGCTGTTTCTTTGGGGTTCAAGGTCTTATTACTCCAACAGGTATGCCAATTCAGGAGAAAGTGCCATCTCATTGTTATGGTGTTCTTATAAGTCAGATTACTGCTATTTGGTTGAATTATTATTCTGAAAATCTCTGTTGGAGTTTTTCTTGTCAAGTTTGTGCAGTGTTTCTTTTACCTAACCTAAATATCGTAATAATACATGAATCACCCTGAAATATGTAGTTTTGTTCTTGTACACGGTTCTATTCATCTTTCTGATCTTGCTGATAGCTCGGCCGTACATGCTTCTTTTTTACCTTGAGGGACAAACAAGGAGGCAAGATTGGACCCCATGTAATTGAGTAACTATGATTCTGGTTATATGGATTGTTCAGATGAAAAAGAATGTTATCGTAACCTATTTATTTGCCTTGTCCTGGACGTGTTTCCTTTCAAGCGTCTTTGTTAATAATTTCCTCTTTCTGTTGTCAGTTGCTCACATCTGACTTAGAAAAATTTCTCCTAAATTTATAATTTTCATATATGATGGTTGGGCAGCTAGAGAAATGAAAAATAATTTCTATGCAGAGAAAACCCTGCTTCTAGTTTGAGCATTTTTACCTTTTCTTTTCGACGGTTGGTAGAAATTATCAAAGTCAAAAGGCCCTTGTATCTTAAGAGCAAGTTACTGTAGCATAGCTTTTTCTTCCAGCAGAGGAGTCGATGAAGATTATCATCTCTTCTTCTGTTCACTTGCCCTCATGCCTGAACTGTGAATTTTTTGCTGGCTTAATAGCTGGAATTTTAACTGAATCTCTTGAACCATTCTTACATTTATTGTTTCCTCCAATAATAACTTTTTAACCTCTAGCTGTTTACTTCTTTCCAACTCTAGGATTGTCCCCGCCATTACTTCCACCTCCAACATCTGTCAGTCCACCAGCTGCTGCTAGTCCTTCTCAACTTTCCCTGACTGCACCTCTGAAGGAAAATCGCCATCGTTACCACCTCACACTGGTTCCAGGCATTGGGATTGCAGTTACAGCAATAGCCATCGCACTGATTGCAGTATTTATCGTCCTTATTCATAGGAAAAGCAGAGAACTGGAGAATACTGATATGAATGATGAAACATCCACAAAAGCCATGGCTCTTCCTGCAAGAAAGTTTCAGGATGGTAATTTAGCTTTTTCACAAGTTTGTTCTCTTAGTTTGGCATTATTGACTAATGTTCATGAAGTTTGATATGTATATTCTAATTCCTTTTTGTTTTGTGGTGTACAAATGACATGAAGGTCCATCCTTCATGTTCAGAAAATTCAGCTATAAAGAGACGAAGAAAGCAACAAACAACTTTGGCACTGTTATTGGACAAGGAGGATTTGGGATTGTGTATAAAGCCGAGTTTCCAGATGGTATGGTTGCAGCCGTGAAGCGGATGAGCAAAGTTTCGGAGCAGGCTGAGGATGATTTTTGTAGAGAACTAGAGCTCCTTGCTCGACTGCACCATCGTCATCTTGTGGCTCTGAGAGGCTTTTGTATAGAAAGGCATGAGAGGTATTATTTTCTTATTTTCTCCATGCCATTTTTCACTGCATGAGAAAGATGTGTACATTCAGTTAACGGCCGGAGAAAAATAATACTATGAGTTATTCCATCTCAGGTTTCTAATGTATGAATTTATGGCAAACGGGAGCTTAAAGGATCATCTCCACGGTATGTACTGTTTTTCTCTTTCTAGTTTATATATTTATATTGTAGTTTTTCTCTAGAAAGAAGAAGAAACAAGATTGGAAACTTTGGCAAGAGACATTTGCATGGTAATTGGTTTATGATCAGCTGTTTAGTTTGATCCCCAAGAATTCATTTTACCCCTTAAGCTGCTTCTCTCTGTGATGCTCTGCTTGTAATATGATCATTTCTCTATCATTTCTACTTTCCCTTTTTCACATTCACCTCATTTCCGAATGCCCAGCCCTATGACAAAATTTAGATGGTGATCTGAGTTATTTACTTCAACCGATGTGAAATTAAAGTTGACCGACCATTTCTGTTGATTTACTAAGTATTAATTGCTTATGTTCAGCACAAGGTAGAACTCCTCTGAGCTGGCGCACAAGAATTCAAATTGCAATTGATGTCGCAAATGCACTGGTAAATTACAGATTACGCTGGTGTGCACTAGTTCCTGATAATGTAGTTGAAAAAACTTTCAGATTTTTCTCTGATGCATTTTGTTATGCAGGAATACCTCCATTTCTATTGTGACCCTCCTTTATGCCATAGAGATATTAAGTCAAGCAATATATTACTTGACGAGAACTTCGTTGCTAAGGTAATATTACACTTACATAGTCAAAGGCAAACATATATGAATTGTTCAACTATGTGTGTTTCTTTTCTCTGTCCAAAAGTATATGTGAATTTGATGAATGTCTTTATGACATGCTCTGCCAACAAATTGCTATATGATTATTATGTTCGAACGCTACTTCTCGTCCAGGTTGCTGATTTTGGCCTTGCACATGCTTCGAAAGATGGTTCCATTTGCTTTGAACCTGTGAACACCGACATACGGGGAACCCCAGGTTAGCCAATTATCTTGAAGTCTTAATTCCTACGACCTCCATTGAAAGTTAATGTATTACTGACTATATCCTTGTTACAGAACAATTACACCCCTGTATTTCTGAGTTACATTAAGTATCCTGAAATTTCCAAGATTGACCTTATCTTAAACAACAACCTGCTTTCATACTTTGTTCGGAGATGCTAAAGATTCAACTGCCGTCAGGTTATTTGGATCCCGAGTATGTTATAACACAAGAGCTTACAGAGAAGAGCGATGTGTACAGTTATGGAGTTGTTCTGTTGGAGCTGATTACAGGAAGACGAGCAATACAAGATAACAAGAACTTAGTTGAGTGGTCACAAGTATATTTGGCTTCAGAATCATCAAGATTAACCGAGTTTGTTGACACATTCCTTGGTGATGCCTTCGACTTTGATCAACTCCAAACTTTAGTAGCAATTGTGAGATGGTGTACTCAAAGAGAAGGAAGGGCAAGGCCTTCGATTAAGCAGGTTCTGAGGCTTCTGTACGAAAGCTCGGACCCGTTGCACAGTGGATTTGTTGAAGCAGTGGAGGATGAAGAATGTGAAGAAACTGAAAGCCGGGGAAGAAAAAGCAGAGGCAAGAGTATGTTTTTCAGTGGAGATGGAAGGTGTTTAGCTTCTTCTTCAAGCACGTCTAGATCATATTGCAGTCGAAGCTTCCTCCTTGAAATGGGATCTCCTCAGTCACCTCACAATATCCCATCCTTATAGTTAAAATTCTTGTCGAGTTCAATATCAGATTGATCCCACGTAGAAAAAGGGTTGGGTTTATTTGCTCATTTGCAGAGAGCTGGGTATAGAAGCTCATACATTTATGGGTATTATCACCAGAGAAGTGCAGAAATGAAGCAATGACAATGTGGTTCTTGATCTTCTGTGTGAAATGATCTTTGCTGAAACAGCCCAGAAAGTGAAGAGGAACATACATTCCACAGCCAACCAACTTGAAATTGAGGAATGATACAGATATTTACATTGAATGAGAAGGGAAGAGAGCAACTTGTTTGTGCATTTCAAATGGTTCAGACAGTTTGAATTCCAGCAGAATTTTCAGTTCTTGTTGTATCTTAGATGTCAAATGTATCAGCACTGAGCTTTTTCTTTTTTCTTTGGTTGTGATAGAAGATTTTAAGATGAACATTCACATTTTTGTTGTACCCAGAAAACATGGTTTGAGGTAGCTTTCTTGTGATCACTAAAATTACATCAAGACGAAATAAGAGGCGCCCATGAAATCCAATCTATTAGAGAAGATTCATTTCAACAATGACAACAACGGTGTGATTTATATTGTGCTCACTAACATAAATTAAACCATTCAATTCTTTTCCAGATTCGATCTACAGGCAAACAAAAACCTGTCTTTTTATAAGAAATCGCAGTAATAAATAAGTCATCTTAAGCAAATCTTGGCAAGAACATTTTTCTTCTCAATAATGGAATTGACCTCATTACTCTTTGCAACTCTAGATTTCTCAGATATGAATCAAGATCACAGAATGTCCTACAGAATTGGGAGATTATAGAGAAGAATTATCGAACAATGAAGCGCAGCCACTGAGGACTTAGAAGCAAGATCATAATTCTAGCATACAAGCGAAAGAAATAAAAATCATAGCTGTAGAACATTTTTGGGTAATAGCTTTTACCAAGGGGAAGCATGAAAATGAAGCAATTCACTGTTAGGTTTCTCACTCTATTGCAAACAAAATAATTCAAATAAAAAGCGAGGAATTGTCGTCTAGTTTTACAAGTCAATAATTCAAACGAAGCTTATGTACAGAAAGATCTCCCATTTTGGGATGATCTCGGAATCAGGTCCAGCACACTTTCACGACTTTTCTATAGTATAACCACTTGAAGATATACCTACAACAGGACCATGTTAGACAGTAGGAATGCCAGAGACATTTTTTGCTTTCTCTTGTCCAAAATAAAACTTCATGCCAGTGCAAAACAGGACCAGAATGAGCAAGCAACTAGCCTACCTCAGTCATGAAGCTTATTTTCAGACAATGAACAGAAAGCAGGAAGTGACTTTGCTTCTACTCCCCAGCAGCAACCAGAAACTTCCTTTGACTTACCGGTTCCTCGTGCAACACCACCACATCTCTCACCTTTTGTAGAAGCTCCTCCAGATGACTCACACCAAAGCTCTGATAGTCGAGGTGTCTTTTGTATCTTTGCTGATATATTGCCTCAAAACAACCGAGAAAAATTCGACAAGAGTAGCTCACTAGAATCTCTTGAAGCTCATATTTGAACTTTTTGAGGTTGTTGTCGGTAATCTGAGAATGATGTATCATATTCACATAAAATTTCTCTCTTCCCCTCGCATCGTCATTCTCCCCCATAGCCAACCTTTCTTCTTCTGATAATTCATCTGAGGATCCAGCTCCAGCCATTGTGTCAATGTTGTCTTCCTTGCCTCCTTTCCCTTTCTTGTCCTTCCTCGGGAAGATCACCGGAGGGCCAACTGATTTTGAGTTGCGGAGGCATACAACTTTCCTTTGGCCTTTCCCCTGGACAGCGATTACATCAGCCATCTTGTTGAGGAGATTTACAAGCTTAAATGCCCCATACTCAGAAACATACAGAGGCCGCCCATAAGTTTTTTGGTATTCTGCCGGAAGACGGGTTAGAGGCAAACTGCCACCAAATAATTCAAGCAACTTTACCAGTTGGCCCTTCAAACCATTTAGATCTCCTGGTTGCACCCACGACAAGTCTTTCTGGTTAACAGAAGCAAGATTTCCTGTTGGAACTTCATTCACACCAGACGGAAGGCTATGTGATCTGGAAGGAGTAGGATTTTGGAGCATCAATACTGAACTACTACTATATTCAGATACAGACTGTGATACCATTGAATATTCTCTGGTATTGTAACAGCTTTTCGAGACCCCTCTATACACTATCGATTCTTCTTCATTCTGACCTTCTAAATTATCATTGACCTGGCATCCCATCAAAAGCCCGGCAATTTCTGCTGGACCACTACGAGGAGGCAATAATGCCTTAGCAGGGGGCACAAAGCCTTCCCCACGAGCAACACTAGGCCAATCCCAAACAAACCTGCCCGCATTACTTAGAGCAGATGAGACGCCGACCCCAGAAGGAATAACAAGTATGACAATGTATCCACGCTGACCAAGAATATGGAGAGCAGGAGCAAAATCAACATCCCCTGAGATCAGCATGATGGATGATGGTGGAGGATTGTCGAGAGCAAAAAGGAACATGTCAACCAAGATTGCCTTGTCAGCAGCATCCTTTCGCCCATTCGGGACATCTATGAGTTTGACCCCAGTTCTCTGGCAACCTTCTCTTAGTCGTCTGGGGAAGGCATTAAAATCCCCATATGCCGAAAACATAGTGACAGCTCCATCAATAACAGGATGTACCCGCAAGGCCATCCTAATATTACCAGCCACATCCTCAGGGCGCACATCACTTGGCACGGGACAGTTCTCAATGTCCCAAAGAATCGCCACTGGACCTTGCAAGGAACTGTGACTTTGATGCGGAGAAGGTAGAGATGGATTTGTGCTTGATACTGCCATTTCATCCACACCCTGTTCCGAGTACTGTGATGGCAATGCCAGCACAGATGTAGTTGAGCTTGACATCACTGTTTTATTTAATGCGTGACGCCTAGCTTCCTGATAGGAGCATAATATGATTGACCAAATAAAGAAACGGAATGGAATGAGTCAAAATATATATCAAAAGCTGAAAAAATAAACACCAAAAAGGGAATGACACGATATTGCAGGACCCAAGAAAACTTACAAAACATCTCCACACGATCTAAATGCTTAGAAAAACGGTCTATAATTCATCTTAGAGGTGAGGTCATCTAATTGAGTACTGTCATGAGCCGTGACTTGTGAAAAGTGGCATCTTTGTCTTTACATGTATTTTAGTACTTATCTCCACTCTCTTTGTAGTGAGGAAATGTTAAAGTCAACTTAGTTAGGCCTATCAGACTTTCTTAATCAGACGAACTGACATACTTATGGAGATAAGTGCCTCTACTAACTTCTAGCGACAAATCAAAATCTTCTAAGTTGGTAAGACAGGATATGCATAAAGTAGGAAGTTACATTGGTGCTCCGAAACTCGACATTTATTGCCTGAGACAAATAACATTTACAGGGTGTCTGTATAACTTTTATGGGCGCGACAAAACCAATTTTCCAACATGATTGACAATCGGCTGACCCTTGTTCTTGCCAGCATAACTAAAGAATGGCAACAACTGCTTTCAATAATTCAAGTGCATGCTCTGAAGTATCTAAAATTGGCTATTATAAATAGGGGGAAAAGAAGTTAATTACGACCACTAAAAGTTCCAATGAGAACTAAATGAAGAAAACAACTAGGATGGCAATGAAACTAAGATTGCAGCTTCAGCTCCACAATATCAAACTGAATTTTTCACAAGAAGCATGATTCAATCAGGTAAACGAAATTCAAGAAATCTACTACAAAATCCAGCCCAGCAACAATATACCTAGTAAAGATCAAGAAAACAACGAGATTGATAGGCCACCGAAGCAATCAAGAAAGTTAAAAGACAAATGACATACTTGACTCAACAGTTAAAAAGAGCAAACCCTTAAAGCAATTAAAGATTCAAAATTTCAACTAAAAAGCATCTTAATCCAGAAACCCATCATGGATTTAGTCATATCAATGAATGCAAGAGAAGAAGAGTAACCTGAAGAAGGAGATGAACTTCTATTACGCCGACAAGGACAGTGAAAATTCAACACCAAAAATCGGAAGAAAACAAAAGGAATTAAATAGTAAGTGATGTTCTTGAAGTCAGAATTACGCCACGGTCATGGTGTGGTTTAGTTTGATTCAAGAAAGAACAGTGGGCCTTCAGTATAGGGGGGTGGGGATGGTCGGAAGAACAAACGGAGAGGTTTGCAGAATTTGGTCGAAGAAAATTAATAATAAAACCAAACGTGAACCGACGTTTGAATATACGAGGAAAATGAAAATGATGATGCTTATCTTGCAAGATTATAGGCCCAAAAATAAAGAAACTTGCAAGATTATAGGGTGCGGGAGTACGATATTTGATTGTACCGACTGCAGTAATGATTGAACCGTACTATTTTCTTTTTTGTTTTTCTGTGCGTCTGTTGTTTGTGTGTTGAATTATCTGCCACATTTCTTTCTTTGCTGAGGAAAAAAGAAAAAGAAGAGGGAATACTCCAATCCAATCCAATGTGAGAAGCATGACTGTTTAAAGAGACGTTTAGCTTATTGGCTCCTAATTTTGTTGTTAATGTTTTTTAAGACAATTAAAATTAAAAATTTGTGGGTGGGTATCGTTTCGGCCAAGTCCTATGAAGTAGGGTGAATCAATGGCAAAATTGAGGTACTGATAAATAGACATACACATTGAAGCCAAGAAACAATGCTACTGCTGCCTGATTCACTCCATCCAAATTCTTACATCATCTCAATAAGTAGAACAGGAAACAGAAAAGCCAAGCAGCCTGAAACAAGTATATCTTGAGATGCCACCAACAAAATTCTTTTGAGACGCTGAAGAATATTTTCCTGTACACAGGCAGTTGGGAAAGTGGAAAACCTTTGCTTCAATGATAGACCGAGGTTGGACTTGGGGGTAAGAGTCCTTTCTTCCCTTTGACAGCGGAGCGTTCATTTTCTTGTAGAACAGGTGCTATGTGAAAGAGCACTTGGCAACAGGAAAAGGGAAGATTGTGACAATGTTTGAAACATTGGGAAATTTAACTGGTGAAGCAACATATGTCTATGAACTCTTAGCATAAAAATTTGGATTTTATCATCCAGATGTTTTGCACTTAATAGTGAAACTTTATGAAGCCAGAACCCTTTCAATGGCAGCCATGTAGAACTCCTTAGGCATGGTGCCGACTACAGAATCTTGTTTCTCACCATTTTTAAACAGCATGACCACCGGCACAGCCTTGATATCATAGTTCTCAGTGACTTGTGGGTCTTTGTCTGCATTGAGTACGAAGCATTTCAGTCTCCCCGAGTATTCAGTTGCAATCTCGTCAATTACTCGATGAACCATGCGGCACGGTCCACACCAGCTAGCATAAAATTCCACGAGCACGGGGGTGTCACTGTCTAAAACCAGTTTTTTCCATGACTTGCCAGTAACCAGGGCAGCTACACAGTGAAGGGAAAAGCATTTAGAAGAAAGTTAATATGTCTCATCCCTAGAATCGACCTCTCGCATTAAAAGATACAAGTATCAAAATATATGAATTTCCTTCAGTTTCCTTGCATCTATCACCAGCAAACACTGATGCACCATTTCATGTACATCCTTCAGTTGGAAGAAAGAAACAAAAGTAAGAGTATAAAAATTTACAAAGAAAAATATGGCAACAAAAATACAGCAACATTAGCTCCTTCTGCTACCTTGTATTTAGGTCTGAGATCTTGAGAAATGCACTAGGTGTAAAGCAAACACTGATTACATGGATTTTCTCCACTAAATCAAATATTCAAAAATAGAAAGTTTGATGTCTAAATGTGGCGCCATGAATAGCATTAACATCACTTCCCCTTGTAACAATTTCCAAATTTCTCTGTGAAAGATAACAAGACCTGTTGCTTTATTTTACTGAATTATATTGAACAGCTCCAAGTTTGTTAAAAGTTTTTTTTTACATGCATCTGAAAATCTTCGACAACAGATGACCCGAAACAAAACCAACATTTTGGATTTTCCATGGAAAGATACAAGTGCTTTGCCTGAATCTAACTTGCATTCTTCAATCAAGGTGCATGAATATGTTAATGTTTATTCTATATTTTGGGGTAGAAACGTCCACAACAAAACTTAAACTAACAAGAAGTAGACAGTTATATTGAATATAATCTATTTATTGCAGACCCAAACTGGAAGCAATGCAGCTGAAACCTATGCCTACTAAGGGTGTACTCTAGCAGGATCAATGATTCAAGATTTACGGAAAGAAGGGGTAGAGTAAAGTAAATTAGTTCATGAGAGCAGATATAGTTAACATGATCAAACTATGAAAAGATCACAATGAAAGATGCTCCTCCATTGGGACAGGCCAAATCCATGCTTATAGGTGGATGAACTCGATATATAGATGTCCAGACAGCCAAAACATAGGTGCTAACTAAACTTTCAGCGCAATCATTACCCCCTACACCCCCACCACTAGCTCATATTCACAGACCAAACCCAACAAAATTTATAAGTCAACAGTAAATTGACAATAAAACAAACAAATATATAAAGCATGCCGGGCAGACAAGTAAATACACTAGAACTAACTATTCTGAACCATAGAAGTACCCTATGCTTTGACATAACAAATAGTCCACTCATTTTTTCCAACACAAGAATGGTTTCTATAACCTATAGTCCTTTTTGTCATAAAACTTACACAGTCAACTTTCTTCTGAATCAGCATTTTCAAACTCATAGTTTATCCATTAGAAAATATGATTCCATAAGTGGTGAGGAACCATCATTAGTTAATTACTGATGACACCATTTCATAAATCAAAATTAATGTGATACAATGTAATGTGGGATTCTTTCCTCTCTAAGAATATGAAGGAATCTATCATTATAGTTGTCCAACAACAAGAGTGTTCTTTCTTTTTCCAGTATCTATATATAAAATTGGAGCCCATCTTTGACGTTTTAATGAAGCCTTTAGCAAGTAGCAACAACACAATCGTTTAGATTAAGCCATAACACAAAAACAAATTACAAGTGTCAAAAGCCGCCATTTTTTTAAAGAAACCTCCAATTCTTTTCCCGTCAATTGATAAAAGAAAAAAGGATTACCGTCGGACCAGATCAAATACTATTTAAAGAAAAAACAAAAAGAAAAAGAAACACAGAAAAGAAAGCAGACTTAAACCCTATTCATGACACCAATCACGCGATCCTACCCACAATCATGAAGAAAATCGTAAATCAAGGCAGATATCACTTCCATAATTTCATTCATGAAACCCAAATCCAAGGGACCCAAAAAAAAAGAGGGAGAAGAACAATAGATAGAAGCAAGGATCAAATTTATTTACTTTTGGCATCACCAAGGCAGGAGACACGTACGGATTTCCGGGCCTGGAGTCTCCGATCAGCCCGAAAGGAGAGCCCGAATCGCAGCTTCTGCTGAGGTCGAGTCAGAGGAGTAAATAAAAGCAGTCCATCGCGAGGGTGGGGGAGCGAGAGTGAAACGAGAGCAGTAGAGCAACAGAATGCAGCCATTTTTCAGAGCGAGAAATGAGAAAGCCCACTTCAATTCAGAGAAATCTTGACAATTACAGGGTGATCTCTGCGTAGACGCAATTTACATAATATAAAGAGGTGGGTAGTGAGATTTGAGTCGCGGCGTGCGAAGTCGGAATTGCAAGAAAAGAAAGCGACGGAGAGTGTGGGGAAGGGGATAGAAATCTGATTTGTTGGTTGGGAGTAGCAGACAGATACAAATACAAATACAAATACAGATACAAATATAATGGAATGGTAGTGGATGAGTGAACAATCCGGCACGTGGTTTTATTTTGTTTTTCATATATATAATAAATTTTATAAATCAAGAACAAACAAGTTCAAGGGATGTGGAGCCCTTGTCACAAAATACATCATTTGAAAATATTGGTGGAATAGGTCCATCCCAAAACAGCTCCAGGGAGCATGCTACTTTCAGACTCTCGTGCATGATACCAAGACTATTTTTGTCCAACTCAAAATTAAAATTTCACACATGTATAGAGAGGGTAATCATGCAGCAGATCACCTCGCCAATCAAGCCTGTGACAATGCACAGTTCACTCACTATACTAATGATCAACTGCAAGGTAAGATTACATGTATTATCTGAATTGACTTTCATAGTTTCTCTAATTGCGGAATTGTATAGAGTTTGTATCAATAATTTCAGATACCCTCCATATCTAAAATTAGTAAATATTACTCTTGGCTTCGGTGTTGAAAATTTTACCTCTTTTGTCAGATTTTCATTCATAACACTGCTTATATTACTGCTTTATTGTGTTGAGGAGATGCTCTCCATTTTCATTATATTTTCACTTTGTAACGAGGAGATGCTCTCCAGTGTGTACTTATCTTGAGAGTTGTACTCCTTTGTCCTTATTTGGGTTATTTTGTTGGTCACATATGTTAGGGAGTTGTACTCCCCATTTATGCTTTATTTTGTTGAGTCATGAATTGGAGTTGCCCTCATTTTCTGGCTGTTTGGTTGTTTTATTTTCTATTGCAGGCACACCAAGAGGCTATGTGAAGACATTAAGTTGAGATAGACTCATTGTTAACTAGCAATGTGACAAAAGCATTTTGACATGCCAAACTCACAACTCTACTTGACGGTATCTTGGCTTTTCATTTCCTTGCATTTTCGATATGTTGTTGCCTGTGATCCTTTTGCAGGTGATAAGTTGGGCCCGATGATTCGTATAAATTGGCAGAAACTTTTTGATATGCTGGATTATCATCTCCAACTCATTCCCTTATTTGATTATTTATTTAGGAAACTATTTTGTAAGGGAGTAGTACTCTTTTATTATACTTTATTACTCATATATAGTAAGGAAATAGTATTCCTTATTTATGATTTTTTAGGCGATATTAGGGAGTTAGTACTCCCGTTGTAAATTTGGCTTCTTCTTTTTTTTTTTTTTTAATAAAGAAGAGGCAGAGACCCCGAAAAATTCCTCCACCTCCAGGTTGTTTAACAAAAAAAAAAAAATAGGTCCATCCCAATTAGCTCAAAATGCCTATTTGGATACCCTGTATGCCATGCCATTGTACTGCCTGGGGATTTTCCTTTAGTCCCAATTAGACCATAGGTCCCAAAATTTTTGGATTGCTGTAACATCAATTTTTGCAGTGCGATCGACCTATTCAATGTTTTCTTTTCAATTTCAGGTGGAAACTAATAGTAATAGGAACCCCATATATATTTTTTTTCTCATTTAATTTCCTGTTTTTAATTATCATTCTTTATTCAAGAAATTCAATTTTGTTTGACAATTCAAATTAAGATATTTGGAAGTAAATATCACTACTCTGTGCTATAAACTTGAGTTTTCAATTATCGGAATTTTTAGTATATTTCAGCTGAGTAATTATTATGTGAGAATGAAAGAACATACAAAACAATATTGGTAACCAACTATGTGTATATATATATATGTATATTCCCAGCAAATGTTGGAGATATTTTGATTTACAAAATGAGTTCATTTAAATACATGGAATGGGAATGGATGAAAGAGATATTATTATTATTAATTTAAGAAAAGAAAGATGTTGGGAAGAAAACATAAAACATTAGTAGTGGCTTTCATCAGAGCAGAGCAGATACTTCAGATGTGGTGGACGTGGATTCATTTTTTAGTATTAACGTCTCAATTTGGGCCTTGGGCTTTCCATCAGACCATCACTATTGGGCCCCCACATCTATTAATATATTTATTTATATGTTGTTATCAGCTGAAAATCGAAAAATCGAAAAATGAAACAGGAGAGAAAGATTTAAAAAAAAAAAAAAAGTAAAAAAAGCACGCCCGGTGGGACTCGAACCCACAATCGCCTGATTAGAAGTCAGACGCCTTATCCATTAGGCCACGGGCGCCCCTTGCTTGTTACATGTGTTAGGATTTACCTATCGCCGTAAACAGTTCACATCATGAATCTTTCACAACATGTAGATGGATTAAATTTTCCACAATACAGGGATGGCGGCTCAGAAAATAAACAAAGTGCTGTTGTTTATTCATATTTTTACTTGATTTTTTTCTCGTGCTATTTGGCCTAACCAATAATATCAAGCCCGAGCCTTTAGAGCATGCTGATGAGCTCTCTTAATTCTTGGCAACACGCTGGTGAAATTGCCTTCCTACATCCAACAAGGCTCCTTCAATCTTTGATTATCTCAAATTTGCTCATTCCCAGCCTGTGTTCCCTTGCAGCTCTAGAGGAGACTAATCAGCATTACATTCTGAAGACACCATATTTGGTACTCTCAGGCTTGCACTTCGTAGAAGCAGCAATGCAGAGGCCTAGGACTTTTCTTGTATCTGCTGGATCGATGACCCCATCATCCCAAAGCCTCGCTGTGGAGTAATATGCACTGCCTTCTTGTTCGTATGCCTCCACAACTCCTGCCTTGAACTTCTCCTCGTCTTCCTTGCTCCACTGCAGAGTGTGTATGTGTCAGTGTTTTCTCCAGGTCCAATCACTGCTAAATCTGAAATCTTACCTGGATTCCAGCCTTCTTCCTATTGGCCCTTTCTATCTGAGCCAGGACACCAGCAGCCTGAAGAAAGTCATTTGAACTAATAAGTTATAATCTAGACTTCCCAGAACAAGTTCCATACAACGTGTACCAGCATATATGAAATCCACGAGGCCGGTCGAGTTCTCATGGTATTGTGAATTTTAAACCGTACAGTATAAAAAAATTACTTCGCAACTGAGAGGATTAATATCGACTTCAAAATTAAACGATAATATTCGAAGAATGCAAAGATGAATTTATTTTGTAGAAAAGTACAGTGATGTGTAGAAACGGATAATAGACACCCTACGAAACCATTGAAGAATTGCAAGCCATTTGTTTATCAGTTCATCACATACAAGCGCATTCATGAGTTTACAATGTAGTGAAAAATAATATGCCCAAGAAAACCATCATAGATTGTTCAAGAATTCACATATTAGCGAAACTAAGAAAATTTGTATACTTCATAGCTAGGTGAATACCAGCATAATCCTTTATTAATCAATGCAATATGGGTAACTACCTGAGCTCCACCCATTACAGATATTCTAGCATTTGGCCAAAAGAACATGAAATTAGGGCTGTATGCACGTCCACACATTGCATAGTTTCCAGCTCCAAAGCTTCCACCAACAACCACCGTAATTTTGGGAACCTAAACAGAATTATTGATAGAAGAAATTCCATTAAATTTTCCTTTGTCATTCCATAAAAAAAATTGAAGTGGTACGTACAGATGAAAAGAGGGAATGGAAATACTAAAGTAGAGGGATGCAAAAGGTCATAGTAGAGACAGGAGAAACATATGAATGATACAAGAATTAGTGATATAATGAATAATTGACCTTTGCGCAAGAAACTGCCATCACCATTTTAGCTCCAGATTTTGCTATACCATTTGCCTCGGATTTTGAGCCAACCTGCAAAATATTGTTTGCCAAGAGGACCTAAAAGTGAATTTTAATATTCATGATCTCATCTTTCAATTGTAAAAATCCCTCAAATAAGATAAAAAGACAAAACATAAACACAAATATACTTAGATTTCTCCAGTGTTCTTCTATCTTTTGATAAGCACTATAAGCTCAAATTGTTCCAAGTTTGAGGATATAGATCAGCTTTGTAACAATGATCCATCATTCATCTTGGGCACCACATTGTGGAATAGAAATGAGAAACGGTGACAGAACTTCACATGTAACGAAGATGGACACAAATCAAAAGGAAGGATTTGTCAGATTACTGAACTCTTACACAGATAAATTAGTGAAAAGCCGAAATCGTGCACTATCTACCTACAACCACCAAGTTAACGACTGACATTTCAATTTTTTCAACCTTGTTTTCCAGGAGCAAATAGAAAACACTGAGAAATAGAACCATTGGATTTAATTCATTGGACTTACACTACATTCAGTTAAATTGGTTCAGTAGACTTCTAACTCAATAAACAAAACGGAAGTAGTATAAAATCTGTAAATCATTGAGGTTAGTGGAAAGAGTAGGAATACTGCATACCATAAATCCAGTGATATTCTGAAGAAAGATCAATGGGATGTTACGTTGAGCACATAATTCAATAAAATGAGCCCCTTTCAAAGCAGATTCATTGAACAGTATACCATTGTTCCCAATAATTCCAACAGGTTGACCGAATATTCTTGCAAAGCCTGTAACAAGCGTCTGTAGAAAAGACGAAAGGCCCATGCATGATACAGTCAGAGGACAGCAAAAAATGCTGGTTAAACAGAGCAGAGTTTGAATGGTATTCAAGGCCTTACAGTGCCGTACAGTTTCTTGAATTCATCAAATTCACTACCATCAACAATACGTGAAATAACTGATCGGATGTCAAATGACTGCTTGAGATCGGTTGGTGCAATACCACGAAGTTCGGCTACATCATATAAAGGTTCTTTGAAATCAGACAGCCTAAGATGCTGTCCACCCATATTGCCAGCCATATGTAGATTTTTTATTATGTTTCTGCCTATAGCAAGCGCATGCAATTCATCTACAAGACAAACATAACTTGCACGCTATCATTTCATCAAGGCAACATAAAGCAATAGGCTCAAAAACGAAGTCATCTAATAAGAAGCAAAGGTCAATTATGATGGCTTCAAACTACCATGAATATATGGATGAAGTGTAAGGTTCACCTTGAGCGAAGTAGTCAGAAACACCTGATGTCCTACAATGCACAGATGCACCCCCCAAGTCTTCTGCAGAAACTTCCTCTCCTGTAGCAGCCTACTAACAACTTCAATGAATTATTGCTTTTACATTAGCAGGCACGACAGGAAATTTTTGGGCTGTGGCAAACATAAGTCCTTGAACGAGAAGAAGCAAACATTTATCATAAACGAAACCAATTTAATAATTTCATTCTGTCTGTTATACTTTCTTATAACAATACAGGGGTTCGGGAGCAAAAGAACAAAACTATAACTGAACTAAAGAATAGCCAAGGTTCCTTTTAGAATACCCAAAGTTTTTGCTAACCTTCACAAGGGGTGGTCCAGCAAGAAATATGGTACCATTTGCTTTGACCATCACACTTTCATCAGCCATAGCAGGAATATAAGCTCCACCAGCTGTGCAAGAACCTAGTACCAATGCAATCTGGGGAATGCCTTCTGCAGACATTACAGCTTGATTGTAGAAAATTCTACCAAAATTTTCTTTGTCAGGAAAAACCTCAGCCTGCTTCGGAAGGAAAGCACCTCCACTATCCACAAGATACAAACAAGGTAGTCTGCATTGAGCAGCAATCTCTTGTGCCCTAAGATGTTTCTTGATGGTGATGGGATAGTATGTTCCACCCTTCACAGTGGGGTCATTCGCGACAAACATACAGAGGTTCCCATGCACTGGACCAATGCCAGTAATTATTCCACCAGATGGTAATGGATCATCATATAATTCATGGCCAGCAAGCTAAATTTAAGAAAACATGAAATGAGGTGCAGTACAATATAATAAATGTAAACTGCAATCCAGTACCATCTGCTAGAGATTCATTGCTTAAACTAAACACACTACTCGATTATCATTATGCTCACAAACAAAGAGGCTAATGCCGAAGAGTAACAGAGTCATTAAAATGGTAAAGCTGCAGTAATACATCAATTGCATTATATTCGCATTCCTGTTAACACGTGATCAATACACATTTTCAAGAATAATAAAATCAACAAAACGTAATAATACCATATTAAGATCTTTTTTCCTTCTTATTTTTCTTAAAATAAGAGAAAAACGAACCTGAGAAAGCTCAAGGAATGAAGAACCAGGATCAATCAAGCGATCGATTCTCTCTCTAGGAAGAAGCTTATTCCTACTTCTGTTCCTCTTCACAGCCTCCGGCCCTCCTCCTTTCATCACCTACTCACCAAAAAGCACCATTTTCAGGCACGCATATGCATGCAACTCATCACACACATGTAAGTGACTTGTAAATTACAGAGAGTGAGTATTAACACCTGCTGAATGTGCGAGTGAAGTTGGGAAATTAGGCTTTCCATCGCTTCGGAGTTACGGGCAAACGACTCGGAGCTCCTGTCGAGTGTGTCGGGCAGGACACTAGTACATAAGCATCGGGTCGGTTCGGCCGGGAAGTTAGGGTAGCACCGCTGGGAAATTGATCGGCTCGAAGCCGATGATGAAATTCTTCGAGCCAAGTTTCTCAGCATTTCTGATTTCTCTCTCTACTTCTGTTCTCAGTCCTGTAGCGGCGTCGTTTTATAACTTTCTAGTTCGCCAATTTCAGTACGGCAACTTGTGGGGAGTGCCCAATCCTAATCCAAGTAGCATTAATGGCTTGTCCGAGCTGTAATTCATATCCAATTCGCGGTTTCCTTATCCCGGTATTATATTATTCCGATTACATTTACAGGCGTACATAAAATGTTTGGTAAATATTATTTATGTTTTAACCTTTCTTTCCTAGAGTTAAATGGATAAAATGCATCAATATTGGAATATATAAACTATTATTATTTTTGTCACGTATATGATTTTAATTAAAACTAAAAATGTTCAGTATATAAAATATTTGTATTTATTTTCAGAAATGGTATTTGTCCAAGAAAAACCTTAGTGGATGACGCTAACAAGGTACTCGACAAAAGGTCTAATAAGCATCCATGGCAATGGCATTGGCTGCTGCTGACCATGTGATCGATGAAATTCCTGAGTCAGACCCGTTTTAACCTACCCAGTCTCCTGGCATGCTCTGTGCAAGCGTTATGGGCATTTTGTACAACTGCAATTAAAATGGGTGACGCCTTCTAATCCTGAGTTCTGTGTATGACACGATGTCCTTTATCCAATACTGATACACCGTTTCAGCTTTGCTTTATTTATGATGACTGATATGGGGAAGACAAAGTGTGAAGTCTGAGGATTGGTAAGACGACGAAGAAAAAGGGATTATTCTTGGAACGTCATTTGACAATCTTGGAAGGTCATGGGAAAATCACAACCGTCGTTGTGATAGAAACCACTTAAATGCATATACAATACTGACTGAGATTACTTAGAGGGAGGGAACGACTTGTGCAGACTGAGTATGTGGTACAGTATTCAAAGCATTTCTCTCTCTGTAACAACTGGAGAATGGATGAATGTGGACTTGAAAAGGGAAATTTGTAGAGATCTTATTGAACAATCAAGAGTCAGTATTAAATCAAGCAGATGGAAGGTCTTTCAGCTATTCACCTTCTCCCAGAATTTGACTGGACAACTATATTGGGTGTTTGGCTATAAAAAAGGAGAGAGAGTTTTGGTTTTGGTTTCTGTCATATATTGGTTTCTTCCGTAGGTAACAAGTGCATTGCAGCTGACAATGTCTGAGTCGGAGGACATTAAGTTCTCATTGAGAGTTATGATGAACGAAGAAGAAAACAAGGTACTCTTTGCTGAAGTGGACAGCAGTTTTGCAGACGTTTTGCTAAGCTTCCTCACGTTGCCTCTGGGAACCATAGTAAGGCTCCTGGTGAAGCACTATGCAGAAGGAGCACCTATTGTTGGAAGCTTAAGCACTCTGTATTAAGGGTTAGTAAATCTTGATAGCAGGAACTTCTGGACAAATAGGAGTAAACTCATGCTGCTAAATCCAATAAATTTGTTTGAACCTCAATGTCGAAAACTGAAGCTGAATATTGATGATTCTGAGCCCATCAAGTACTACGTCTGTCAAACCAGTGGGTGCGCCAACCATATAAACCATCAGGAATGTGTAACCATCTATAGAGGTGTTGAAAGATGCTCTTGTTCGATGTCACTAGATAGAGAAGTAACTCTTTCGATTACAGACAGCAATGATGTCGGAGTGTTTGCTAAAGATAAGACATCTTTCTTAATCAGCAATGATCTTCGGATAGTGCCTAGTTCAGGAGGTTCCGGCATAAAAATTTTTAATGATCTTGGGATTAGAGACATAGATGGGCTCAAGGAAAGAACTGTGGTTGTTGGCTTCAAAGAGGTAAATCTTCCTTGTGATGACCTTGATGTTTTTTATAAATATTTTTCATTAAATTCAAATAGCATAATAATACTGGGGAGTTCTAACCATCAATGTTTATTCTTAGCAGATTTTGGATTTGCTCAAGAGCTCATTAGTTTCTAGCTCCGCTAGCAGATCTCATTCTTGGTAGAAGTCAGGTTGTCTCGGCTGCGGTAAAATGTGACCTGGGTGCATCATTGGGTCAGATTACAGAAGAAGCAATATCTAAAAGGGTTATTGTAAAGGCTTTCATACAAAAGGCAACCAACAGAGTTCTATTTGTTGAAGCGGAAGATGATTTTGTTAATTTTCTTTTCAGTCTGCTCACTCTTCCTTTGGTAAAAGTTGCAGGTTTGTTGGGGGGTGATACTTCCCTTGGGAGTATGGACAATTTGTACAGCAGCATAGCAAATTCAAATTGCCGAAGATATCTCAAGGACTTTAAACCAACGCTCCCCGCATCAGAGTATTTTCTCAAGAACAAGATTTTTGCTCTAACTGAAAACAATGAGCCTGAATTATATGTAAACCGCGGCTGCACTGGTACATGCTATTTGACTTCTTCGGCTTCAGAAGGAAACTGGAATGTAACATGCAGACCTTTGCTTTTCAAATATATGAATGCAAAAGACAGTGGTGTGAAGGTACCTTCAATATTCATGGTAACTGATGATTTAGTAGTGACACCTTCAACGGTAATGTCCTTCTTTTCCATCCTCAAAGGCCTCAAAATTCCACTCTCCGATGTTGAGGAACAGGCATTTGCAATTGGGAGTGAAGAGGTATGAATTTTGTTGTCACTTGACCTTGACCTGACTGCATATTATATGAGAAAGATGGTTTGTCTAGAGTACATGTAATGTAATATAGTTCCTTTCTTTTGTTGTAGGCTTTAAGCATACTCAAGGCATGTCTTACCTCGACATCAGCTTTGACGAACGGCCTCAAACCATTTATAGGGAGACAACTAAAGAAAGTGAAACAAGAAGAGTTTGACCAAACTGCCGCCATTGATTCACTCAGCAGTCTAATTAGTTTGTATATGCAATTCGCTCTACTGTTCTTTGCACATTTTGACAGTCTTTTTTCTGAAGGCTCAAGTTAGTAGAATGCTTTAATGTCAACTGAAAAGCCTTGTAGTTGCGTATTTCAATTTGAATATTACTTTAAGTCTGTGTATATACTTCTGTCATATTGTCTTTCCACGCCTACTGCCTCAAAATAGAGCATATATATTTTCCTACAGCACATGGAAGTCTGTCGCATCTGGTTTTGCCTTGTAAAAGTAAGGGTTATTCGCAATTTAGTGATACTAAAAGCAGGCAAACGTTCTTAACAAAAAGATTACTGTCGTTTAACATAACATACCAATCAAAGTGATGTGTTAACCTAAAGGAAATTTAACCGCGTCAGCAAGACAGCAGGTAAGTGATATGCTTTTGCGACACCATTACTGTATTATGGTGATACAAGTCTAAAAGATATTTATCTAACTTCTAGCTAAGTCAGACATATTAATTGCATATCAGGTACATAGCAGGTGAATTAGGCAGTCCAGATTTCACTAGTTGACTGATCAAACAAGAAGCAACTAGAGGTCATACAGTAAAGTAGCAACACAAGTAGCACAATACAATAATATACAAGCATGACGCTCTTTGCTTCTATACATAAAGCTGCCTATCATGTAGGGAATGAGATCCAGATCAGATCATCATATGCTGTTCACTCCTATGCGACACAAAGGGCAAGTTTGCCCTCTAGTTCTACCAAGGTCCAGTCAGCGTCCTTCTCAAGCATCTTCTTTTACCTCCCCAGGGCTTATTCATTGTCTCCAAGATCTGCAGGCCCAAATAAAATGAAATAAAATAATGTACCACAAATCTGCGAGGCACCAGAAAGCAAAAGCAAGAGATGTAATTACAAGGTTTTGATGTTTAACTAATTATATGCACTGAATTTTATCTTTTCTTGTCTTGCTCATTCTTTTCTAATATAATAAAGAAAGCTGGTCTAGCTCTGCCACTCGGAAAGTGGAATCAAAATCCTTGGATTTACTAATGATGGTAATGATCTCTTCTGTATGCCGGTCCAGGAATATATAACAAGAGAATGTGGTATTAGCATTTTTACAAAACTTGGTTGGTGATTTATTTATTACTCTATGGAATGAACTTTAATCTATTTTAAGCATTTCCAAAGTACAACAGCTAATGATGCAAGTAGAGGTAATACAAGTGGGAAAAGGATCAATTACCTGATTTTTCTGCATCTCCAAAAATTCTTCCTGCAGTGCATGTAAACATCTTGTCAAAATTATCAATTTCCAGTTTGATCTCATTAAGTGTATTTTGACTGTGAAAATAAACTTACCTGCTTTTTCCGCAACTCTTGGTTCATTTCTCTGAGCTTTGCAACTTCTGCTTCCAATTCCAGAGTATAGGCCTGCAATTTTTCCCAATGACATTTATTTATCAGGAGCAGCAGGGAATAGAAACCAGAACGAGTTATGCAAACGAAAATTTACTCAGATGTTGAAAAAGTAACAGATCCAACCAAGGTGAACTGGGAACCATCCAAGACTCCAAGTACTCTCACAAATGAACATCAAGTAGTCACTTGAACATCATGCTTAAATTGTACACCTGAGGGTGCAGGGTGTTTATGGTTCAGAGAGAAGTGAGTCAGCATATCAAATTTCATAGTAAGTGGATACCCACTTACATTTTTCCTGTCATATTAATGAAGCATGTTCAGGTTCCCAAAGATTCGGAAAACTTAAAAGATATCCGCCATATGCATCTCCACTACCACAGGAACCTTGTTTTCACAATCTTGGTAACCATATAAACAAGATATTAATTCCACTGCATCCAAATGCAAATAATGTCCTGGCATCACTGGAAGAGCACAGGACATCCATTTGAAAATTGGATGTCAGTCTATATGGTCTAGAAGTTGCAAGACAGTTCTCAAGTCAAGAGATGGGGAATATTTCCTTCTCAACCACTAAGATGTTTCAACATCTTTTGCTGGACCTTGGTCAATGAATAAGTGGACGCCCTCACACACACTCACCAGTCTACCAAGTTAGTATTGGTTTCCCAGGATGAATAAGATTAAGAATCCTCATAGCTTGTAAGAAAGACAGCAGTGGGAATCAGTACAAAATGCATATTATTTGTAATGAAATCACCTGCTTTCTAGCACGTGACCTGGCAGCAGACTCTCTGTTTTTAATCATTCTCCTCCGCCTTCTCTCCACCACTTTCTCCAAAGAACTAGATGATCTCCTACCTCGTCCACTTTCACCAAAATTAAAAGGTGAAGGTGATACTGATGGTGTGTCTGTATTAGTTTTAACAATAGCATCTGAATGTAGATGATTCCCAGGAGATCCTCCTGCAACTGCTGCTCCATTGTTCAGTCCACTCATGACAACTGCTCCACCTTGAACTATAGTGTTCATCATTCCAACCACTTGACCCTTGGTTCCTGGGCTAGACAGCTGCGCATTGCTTCCAAGTTGTGTCGGGGACGAAAACGCTACTGTTGTTTGCTTTGGAAACAGAGGCTGCAGCTGTGAATGAGGCTGCTGAGGTTGTTGTTGGGAAGTTCTTACACCATTTATGTTATTTACTAAGTTAGGTGTATTAAGAACAATATTGCTCTGTTCTGCAAGTGGATTTCCCAACACACCATTGTTCCGAGATGGTTGTTGAAATCCTATGGTTAAACCAGAGTTGTTACCACTTGATGGAGGCAAACCACCATAGAAACCAGTGCCATTTGGCCTTCCAGAAGGTTGGTTATCTTCTCTAACCACCCCAGCTCTGAACAAAAACTCCTCTAGTGTCATCTCACCTAAAGTCGGCTGCCTTGGCCCCAAATTTGTCTGCCCACCAGAACTTCCATCTTTTGCTTCGATAGTTTCTTTTAGGACATCCCTCCACACTTCATCAACAGTTTTTTGGCTAAGTGTCCACGGCAATGTTAAAGAACCCTGCCGCTGCAAATTTCCGCCTGAGGCACTCCCATCTCCTCCACCTGTAGAAGATACCATGGCTTGGCTCTCTTCAGCTGTCCAAATGCTCTTTAAAAGGTCCTCCATGTTCATAGATCCAAAGTCCTTTCCAGATCCACCCAAGGTGTTTTGAAGCTCATCAAATGTCAGCGAATATATGGAAGACTGTCGAACCAATGGAAAATTACCAGCTGGCTTCCCAGCACTACCATCTGGTTGCTGCACTGTATCTCCAAAGTTCTTGAAGTTCATGTAAGACCCCATTATTGCAAGTTCTGCAAAGTGGAGCCACTAGCTGACCAAATTCCTAATCGTTAGTATCTCAGCAATGATAGCATGAAACAATATTCATATATACCATAATGCGCATACTATTTCTTTCCTTCTCAACGTCATGACTAAAAGAAACCAAACTAAGGAAGAACCAATTGCATGACCGAATCAAGTAAATATCATTAAAGTTTGAAAAAAACAGAGATAACACATAACTTTCCTTTAGAAACTTTAAACAGAGGCAAAAACCCGACAGAAGTGAACGGAACAAAGCAAACCAAAAGGAAACGAAAGAAACTTTTAAACCCAAAACAGATCGCACTCCAAGCATTTAAATAATACTATAATATAGACAATTGAATACGTAGCTTTAAAGAATTGACAAAGTATAGCAACGCAACTTTCACTTGAATACTCCCAATCATGATGAGCGGAAAAACAATCAATTTCCAGTCCAAAGACCACTAAAGTAGAGCAAAAAACTATCCATTTATGTATATCCCATAGCTGATCGCAGTCAATTCAGTTTGCTTTTCTTTAATTTCAGATCTAAAACTAATCACGGGCTAAAAGAAACAGCCATCAAGATTAAATTAAAATACAAACCGAAAAGCCTTCGAGTTTCCCAATCAGTATACGTACTTGAGCGCGCTTCATGCAAAAATAGCACCCGTTGAAATCAACACACGACCCTCTTCATAACCATCGGCGTAAGTTATCTTTCTTTTTCGCTTTTTCCTTTTACCAGAGCTCATTTTGCAGCTCAAAGATCGAAACATAGATAACCAAACCATCTAAAAACTCCCAAAATGAAACACGAAACCTCAATCTCAATCTTTTCTTTTTCAGCCCACTAACCAAAAAATTCAATCGGGAAGCCGAAACTTTAACATTGAACTCAAATTACTTATCCTTCAAAAAGGAATTACAAACATAAACTAACAGAAAAACTAAAACATTTCCTCAGACCTCGAGATCACTCAAAATTCCATGCAGAAACTACAAAAGATCAACTCCTCCTACTTCCTACTGTAACTAACAAAACAAATAAAATAATAAAATAAAATTAGGAAAGTGGAGCAAAATTAGGATTCGCGGAGAGAGAAAGAGAGGACGAGGCAGACGGATTTACCCTTATAGAGGGAGAGAGGGTGATCGTGTCGTTTCCTTCTTCTTCGCCGGTCTGATGCTTGGTGGAGGCGACAAGTGTCTAGTGCCCCTTCGACACGACTCCCCTGATTTAAATCCCTTTTTCCTCATTTCTTTATTCCATTTTTTAATATTTTTTAATTTGGTGGAGGTCTATAATTGCGAAACCTGGACCAATCAGAATGCAGCTTAGGTTCTTGATGCGACCACTTATCCAATGGGAGAATGTTACGTGGGGGAATCGTAACCGTTCAAATCTGCCGACAAGATGGAAGGTGGCGCAATCTGATTGGTTGAGTGTCAGGTGCGCTCAGCGGGCAGTACGGAGTGGTGAGTGGTATGCGCCGCGCGTGTGTACGTCAGTGTCAGTGACACAGCACCAGACACCACTGTGGAGTGCGCCTGAGGTGCAGTACGCACACCTTGAAGGGCCGCTGGGCGGTCTTGTCTCAGGGTCCTAATAGGGAATTTCTCGGGAGAGAGTGAAGTTGCCCTACGTGCGCACGATAAAAATGGGCTGCACCTGATTTGATTGGTTGATGTGGGCTGATCTGACCTCTTTTTACTGTCAGTAGAAGAAATTTTCATTTGAGTTGGATTAAATTTTTTTAATATAACAAAAATTTTATGTAATTAAATTACTTTTTAAATATTTTATTTCATTTAACAAAAATTGATTTTCTGCCTCTAGCTGAAGTTGGAAGGCCTTTAAGGAATGATAATTAAGAAATTCCTTTAAATTCTTTTTATTATTAAGTACAATTCTGTAATAGATCAATAAATCATTGTGTCTATATTATCACGGCAATCTGCATCATATATAAGAAATTACATACAAATTATTGAAAAATATATATTTATAACTCGAATAAAGAATGATCACTTAAAATCTTTATTTTTAAAAATGAATTATCCTCCAAAATACTAGGAGGATTCTCCATCTTTGTTCATCACCAGTATGCCTTCATCACAAGTACAAAATTAATTCGAGGTCAAGTAGGTGTGCAGGGCAATTGATACAGTATAGGGAGTTAGGTTGAGCAATTTGTTTTCTGTGTTGGTCCTTGATGCAGGAGGCCAGTGCCAGTTCCACTACTAGGGGCAAAAAGCAAAACCCTAATTCTAGGATTTGGTACACATATTTAATTTCCTTATTATAATTTTGATGAAGTTGAGTGAGATATGTTGACCTACTATTTTATTTGGTCCATACATGCTAATGTGTGTTATTCATATTACTAATACTGAATTTTCAATTAATTGGAAAGAGTAAAATAACGATTTGTTCATACTACCACAAAAATGACAAGAAATATCAAAGATAGAACCCGATTGTGAACGAATCTTTATTTAATGGATAATAACGGACCACTTCATATGTAAAATATTATACGGTTGAGTTCTCTATAGTTGTAAAATTTTGTGAATAGATAATCTGTAAGTATTTCTTTCTATGATCTATAATTCTCAGTGTTGTGTTATTCAATAATAATAACTGGAGTCGAGACCATTCAAATAATTTTATTTTTTAAAAATAAAAATAAAACTCATTCCCCTCATCGATTTTGTATCATTAAATGCTATGTTCTTGGGGATGTTAAACAGCCCATGCCTTGGTAGGTTACCTACCTTCTGCCACTCCTTATCTCAATCTATAATATAGTTTTCGACTATAGGCAATTAATGAGGGTGAGATATTATATATAAATAAAATGAAATAAAATATGGCACAATTATGCATAATTTAATAATTTATAATTCTTTTCAGATATTAACGAAGTGTGTGACATCTCATGGGCTGACCTTTTAAATTGTATGGTGAATTGTGATCACAAGAAAGTTTGTGGGGCCCAATTAAGCAATATACTATGTAATCCCTGAATTCAATTATTGCTGCCACTAACACCATTTTTGTGTCTTTAATTTTTAGTAAGAAAACGTATATATATATATGTATTAATTCTTTGTATTTTCCCTTTCCCATGCTTCAATTTTTTATATTTTATCTTTTCATAATTTTCTTACAGAGTAATTACTCAGCAATTTGTCTTGTGAAATACAAATAATAATAATAATAATAATAATAATAATAAATCAAAAGAATCAAATTCACGTTGATGCTTTATATATTGATGCCTAAGGTCTTATATTTGTGACATGACATCTCAATTATTATATCTGGACCTCAATTTTTCGAGTTAATATTCCTAAATTACAGACATATATATATATATAGAGAGAGAGAGAGAGTTGGACCTCTAGAAGTGGGCTGCTCTCTGGGCTAAATCAGACTAGGACTAATAGATTAGTCACGTTCTCCATGTGCAAGCCATTTTTGCCCCATTTCTCTCAATGGAAATTCGCAACTCCCACACACATATTCGCCTTTCCTTTTTCCTTGAAAGAAAAAACAGATATTAATCATAATCGTTTTCAAACATCGTAAGAAGAATTATACTTAGGTTTGAAATGGAGAGACTATAAAAAATGAATTTATAACTAGTTATAGACTACATTTTAATTGAATTATTTGAATTTGAACAAAAATGATTAGGTAAAAATACCTTTCATATGATTTCAAATATCCAAATAGGATTGATGTTCCGCACGTTTTTTTTCAAGTAAAATCGCACTCAACTCGACCCCACAATCCCTATTCACCACCGTCGATCATTCAACTCTTTGAGGGCTGAGCTCCGTACAAGTACGAACATTTGACTTTTTAAATATTTCAAAGTTATTTGAGGCCAAGATACATTATCTACTGTAATATAATTTTTCTTTCCCACAATCTTGCGCCCGACTTAGCTTAAACATCAAGGACTCGGATAGTAACCCGATACCAAGCCCAATATTTATTTGGATTGAACTATCATCAGGATATAATAATCTCAAACTCAAATTTGAAACATTTAAAAAAAAGAACTGTTTGAAATGACTCCTCGTAAATGCAAATTAAAATCCATAAATATTTTATAAAACAAAATTTTAAAGTCGGGAACATAAATCATTTATAATATAAAATTATTCAAATAAATATAAAAAAGAAATACTATAAAACTTTTAAAAATTTTATCTTTAAATCTTTCAATTCCAACTCAATATAATATAATTTTGTCCATGATCTAAAATTGTGAATAATTACGAGTTGAGCAACACACTTCTTAACCAATCACATATCCTTAAAGCCCTTAAATTTTAAGTTATTGTGGGAATCTTTTTTCTAATTGTGCACTCAAATTTACATCTAACACTTAACATATTCAACTATTTCCATAATAAAACCAAACTGTAGAATTACGACAGTTTCAAGCACACAAATATAATTCTCGTCATTTGTATCACAACGGGCGTTACCTATTTTTCAGCCAATACTTGATTTAAGCCATTCAAAATATTTGAAAAAATAATAACCTTCGTTCTTTGGCACTAACTTCTTTTTTAATTTATTTCTTAATATTTTAATTTATATTTGTGTTAGAAGTCATAGGTTCAAATCTCACTTTATGCGTGAGATATTGTGTCTACTGAATATTAAATGTGTTGTTTCTATTGAATAGTATTAGTGCTTGTGTTGTCTTTATTGAGCAGTAGGTGTTGTTTCAACTGTAATAGTTGGTGTCAATTTTGTTGATCATAGTATTATTGTTGTAACGATCTATGTCAGATATTGATATGCAATATAGATGATTGTAACCAATTTATTTCAATTAATAATAATTCAACGCTTTTATTTCAAAAAAATATTAATTATTTATATATCTATACGAATCTATAGAAAAAAATTTGATTCATAATTAATTATTTGTAAACGTGATATCAAATTTTAAAATATCAATTATATTTTTAAATATTTGTATGAATATAATTATTGTTATTATGTAATTACTAATTAACTATCATGTTTATTCTACACTCTCACTTATATCCATCACTTACTTCACTTCAATCATTTTAATTTTTTGAAAATTATATCATAATTGTTGGTATACGTATAGTCGTATACATATTGGTACACGGCGGTTAATATAAAATAAAATATAAAGGCTAAAAGATGAGAATATTCTGGAACCTAAAGTTGACTCCACCAGATATTCGGCGGCGACGGGTCGCGTGGATCCCACTCAGGCTCTAGTGGGACCCATATCCGTGTCAGATCTAACACACACTGCACCTTGGACAACTCAGCCTATACCTTCCTTTTAAATACCTCATATTGGGTATCCCACTATTCCCGCTTGCCAGATATAAAAATACGAAAAACGCTTTTAAAAAGGAAATATTCCCCTGCTCTCCGCCCCTACGGCGGCGCACTCTCCATGTCCGAATCAGAGCAACACATACGCCGGGGAGCTCCCCCGCCTTTGTACAAGCAGAATTCATGGTCGCCTGATACACTCCGAGAGGAGGCGTGGAGCAATCGCCGTAGAAATCATCGACTGCGGCGCGGCCGCAGCGTCACCGATGATGACCTGGACGAGCTGCGCGGCTGCTTGGACTTGGGATTCGACTTTGATTCGCCTGATTTGGATCCGAAACTCTCGTCGACTCTCCCCGCACTTCAGTTTTACTACGCTGTGAATCGGCAGTACTCTCATACCCTGTCTAGATCTTCTTCGGCGTCGTTTTCCGATTGCGATACCGCGTCGACGTCGTCCGTCGGGAGCCCCGCCGCGATTATAGATCCAGGTAACAATTCAACTTGCTATTTTTTAATTGCAATTGGCTTGCAACTTTCGTATAGCAGACAAAAGTATTTGGGAAAAGAATCATTCTTCTGAGTTGAATCAAGATCAATTTGGATTAAAATAAAGCATTTTCAACTTGTTTATGACTTTTGGAACTGTAATAGGTGAAAAGCCGGAAATGGTGAAGACAAGATTGAGGCAATGGGCGCAGGTGGTGGCGTGTTCGGTGCGGCAACTCTCGCCTAACTCATGATTAGATGACTCTTCACGATTTCGTGAGGAGAAAGGCAGAAAAAGCGGAAGACCAAAAAAATAAATAAAAAGAAAATCCTGATTATCTCTCTTCTGCCTCTCTTTATCTCTAGCTTTTGTTGCTGCACACTGAAAGACAACTTTACAAGTTTTTGACCCAAGTACTGGGGCTGTTGTAATATAACTAATCGTTCCTGTATTTTATTTAGAGATTTTTAGTGGCAGAACCTTCAACTATGTCGTCATACTCCCGATCGAGCTTAAACAAACGTCAGCATCCAAACTTTGATCTTCAGCTATATTTGAATGTACTAATACTTGCAATCGGATAATGCATACACCAAATCTTAAGATACAGTAGACTCTACACGCTATTAATTCCTTCATCAACTCCATTTTCTTTATTCGATGCTATATATATATATATATATATGACACATAAAATAGACAATTAACCTTTGTATCACATGTAGGTAAATTGCAATTTGCTCATATTTTTTATTTAATATATCATGTGATCAATGCTATTTAACATTTTCATATCTAATATTATATAAAATTTTTACACTGAATATGTTTGTGACCATGGATGCAACGGAAAAGTGGGTTCATCATAAGTCGCTCTAACAATTCTATTTACTGTGACTCTTTGATAGCTTGTTTATGCCTATTCATCATCTTCTTTTGGGCCCTTTTTCTCAAAAGATGAAAATAAAAATGCCAGATTAAACCATGAAAAGTGTCCGGCTTTCCTGTTGCATTGTCGACTATATATATACACACCATATGTGTTTGAATTCTTATTAAGGTATTTAATTTGGTTAGATATACATTTTGACCTACATATTAATTTTTTATGATAGTAATTCAATTATAAATATTATAATATATTTAAATTATATAAATCTATATAACTAATACATTAATTTAATGTGAGAATTGAGTCAAAATTGAGACTTGAGTCATTGACTTGAAATTTGAGAACCCTCTCTCTCTCCACTAACTCCCTCCATCGTAGTTGCAGGAATTAATGGCTGATTTATTATTATTATTTTCTAAATAAGTCGATTTTTAAATAAAAAAATTGGTTAAAACTAAAACCAAATCGAAGCTTCTCAGTTCCATTTCAATTTAAAATTTTGAGAAATCGAATTGAACACTCCTAATTAATGGAACTCAAATCAAAAGAAAAGTTTCTGAAATGTTAGAAACAAACAATCAATAATGCAAATAAACTAGGAATATTTTTTTGATATTTTGACAAATCTATTGACAATTTTGCATTCGCCTTATTATTCTTCTTTCTTATCATTACTTTTTATGAAAGAAAAAGAGAAAAGGAATAAAATAGAGAAAGAATGTTGCAGTTGAGTGCGAGGAAAGAAGGAGTTGAATTGAGTTGGAGTGTACATGAGTGATATGCTTCCCAACGTATCCAGCGGTATTTCAGTATTGTTTTGGAGTGAAAGATAACAAAACTTGAGGCGATATTTTGTGAGACGGGTGGAGCGGAATAGTACATTCAGTAATACCTAAAAATTTAAGGAGCGAGAAAAAAGTGCAGTGGTGGATCCAAAGGTCCACAGCCACAACGTTATCAACAGAAACAACAAATGGAAAAACGTGGGATGTGTGGCGAACGCGCCGGCGGCTGCAACAAAATATCTGGCGGTCATTGCTTGGAGATATTATCAGCCCGTCTGACGTGGGCCGTTCCTGACACGTGTAAAAGCGCTTCCATGTGGAGCCTACGCTTCATTTTCTCTTCTCACCTTCTCGCTTCCCTCCCTCTCTCTCTCTCAAGAAATTTTTTCTTCGCAAGTTTTTTTTTTTCTTTTTTTGTTGTCTTTTTTTTTTTTCAGTATTTCCTGTTTGATTAACACAATCCGCATTCTGGTATACTGCTTATGGAAGGAAATTTATGGACGGGGAAGCCGCATCCCTTGCCGGCGGCGAATATAGGTCGCAACTATGAGTTGACTCGGTCCAACTCAGATGCGTCAGTGTTGACTGCTGAGAATTGCAAAGATATTTTGTGTCGCTCGGCGAATGTGGCGCCGGTAACTCTGTTCTTTCTTTCTTTCTTGATGTTGCTAACAAGGTGATTGATAATGTGTTTCTTTTTTTTTTTGCTTTTATTTTTTGTTTTTTTTCCTGATTTTGGGGCTCTAAGATGCCCGTAGTGCTATCTACTTAAATTGCATATGATCCTGTGTTCTATGGCGTTTTATGCAGGCAAGTTTTAACCGAATTAGGTTTTTATTATATAAATTTCCTGTGATTTTCTTCAGAAAATCTGTGCGCCTCTGTTCCTTGCATTAGAAGAACAAGTACAAGGGTTCGATTTTTCGACAGTGAAAGGAAGGAAACAAATCACTAATGGTTTGCGCCTTAGTTTTTAGGTTTGATGTGGCTCATGAAGGAGGAAAACTCTTGGGTCGTGCGGAAAGAAATGAAGTACATGAATGTCGGGGAGTCAACATTATGACGTGGTGGTTTTTTAACTTCTTTTGTACATGAATTCAATCTATCCTTTATAGGCTTTTGAATTGATTTTGTGCACCTATTTACCGATATTAATGAGAGGAAAGTAGAAGGGATTTGAACTTTTATTTCAAGTCCTATAGATTATTTCTGAATGTTTATCAGGTTGTAGCTGGAACAGAATCATTAAGTATTGAGTTTCTAGACAAGACATGATAATGATTAGCATACTTTCTTCTATAGTACTACATGGACCACTTGAGTCAATTATTAGGAAGAAGGGCTATGATCTGGCAAATTGGTGAGCCGCTAATAAATGCTGATCGCACTTTAATCTGATTGCATTTAGTGACAAGTATCTTTCCCCATATATCTATGTGTCTATGCACTTTTGTTTTTGCATTGAATGATCAAAACAAGGAAGAACTAACAACAAGTGCCAATTGATGGAGCATTTGTATGTCTGACGTTAGCTAGAGTGGGGGCACATTAGCGAATAGGAACAGCTTCTATGTGGGACATGATTGTAATTAGCTCTGGTTCCTGTCATTGGGAGGGCTGAATTAATTATCATGTTTCATGTAGAAAGATTATCCTCAAATCGTTCTTTATGCAGGACGACTGCTCTGCATGGACAGATGAGAAGCACAACTTATATCTTCATCGTCTGGAAGTGTCATTTGTTGAACAGCTGAAACAATCGAAGTATTTGCTTGCACAATTCTCGGTGGAGAACCAGAGACACACAAATATATCTGAAAAGCAGCTGATCAACGTGAGCAATGCTTTTGAGCAGGTGAGGGACGCATCTGATGCTCTGATCTTTTATGTATGCTGTTGAAATCTCTTCCTGATTGTATGTATTACAAAGTGGAAATTTATTTTTTTTCTTTCATCTTTACCAGTTTAATGTTTTATGGAACGGCGGTTGGCAAAAGATAAACTGTGTAGTGGATGAGCCTTTTTCCAGTAGTGTTTCAGCTGATTCACGCACTCCTATTAAGAGTAAAGGGATGTGTAATCTCAAGCACATGCGCATGCACTATCCTCCATCATCAACTGAAATGGCGGAATTTCTGAAGCTTTGCAGTAGAGAGAAACATGGTAAAAGGATAATATCTCATGGATTTGCGACATGTTCACAGCAGTTTTCTTCTGGTAATCCGTACCAGGGGGATTTATTTGACATAAAGAAAGGTGATTTGAAGTAATCCTTGTCAATCACTAGGTCTTACTTTTTGTTATTCCTCCATTAAGGAGGAGGTGGTGTCATTAAATTTCCACTAGTTTCCTCAGCTATTTACGTGAGCTTTTCTGTTGTCTATTGTTGATTTACTTTAATCATATAGAATGCATAAATATACTTGTTATCTATCCAGAGGAAGCATACTTGAGGAAAGAATGCACTTATTCCGATGCATAAAAATGCATGGCTTCCTTTTTTTATCTGCTTCTGAATCCACTAGGACATGCAAAGATAAAGTCCTTCCATATAGATCGGTTCGTTTGAATACGTACCTGAACTGTTCCACCTTCTAGGTTCTTCATTTGGTTCTTTTCCCTTTGACTTTTGATTACAGTTTAATGGAACAGATGAGCTATCTCGATGTATATGTTTCAGAAAGGTCGCTCTGTTTCTCATGAATTGATCTCCACAATGACATAATCTAGAACTTTTTGTAACAATTGTTATGTAGTTGTGTATTTGACGTGAAAGGTAATATAAAATTTATCATTGATATTGTTTCTACTAGCAATGAGTAAGACGAATTAGTGCGAGAAGTTTACCTTTGAATGCCATCTGCCTCTAGACATTGTAAGTCTCCAAGAGTATGTTACTTCTCTTAGTAGTGTTTTTGGGAATGGCTGCCAGTTAATCTATGAGGTGACTAAAGAAATTTTGCTTTATCTGTAAAATGTCCCAGCTCAATGTTACTGTTATATGTCGAGATTGATTGTCTATGGTTTAAGTGGATCTGTTATTCTAAATTCTGGGGTTTTTCGAGCATAATCTGTTACCTACCAGCCCAAGAAGAGAAGAAGGATATGGAACTTGAAAGTTGAAGAGCTGAAAAAATGCTTGTGGCCTCTGGTACTTCAATGAATGTGCATTGTCAGAATGAAATGATGCTTCCTATTGAGGAAGATTGATTCATTTTATACAATGATAAAGAGGATATGCTTTTTCTCGATTTGAGTTGTTTTGATGGTAAAAAAATAATGGGGATATAATTTATGTGCATTTCGTGTCATTGTTGGGATGGGGTTTTACTTTTGATGAAAAATAAATGAGGAACTTGATGCTTTGCCGATGTGACTAGAAGTACTCTTAACACAAAAGAAGCATTTTTCACTCATTCAGTCAAACAGTTTTTTCTTGTTTTCTGGAAATGCAAGTGTTTATGCATGTTGTAGTCCAACTCAGTTTACAGAGGCCATCCTTTTATTTGTTTTGATCAAATTATTCACATTATTGCATTTTCTGCAGAGGGAATGGGTCAGAATTTTTTGGATGAAGACAACCAAAATATATCAAATTCTGGATCTCGGGCAAAAAGGCTCAGGACAGCATCTTATAGTCAGGATCAAGTAATGCCCAGAGTTAATTCTCCCTTAGCAATTCTTTTTATGTACACGCAAACTATTAGATCTTTTCCTGAACCAGGTATCTGTCCTTTCAGATTGTGCCTTCCAGGAAATTGCCTACAGCAGATTATTCAGTGATAAATAATATCACTCTTGGAGAAGAACTAGCACGTCATGAATCCGTGTCTGGAAAATATTGAGAACTTTGGTCCTCTAACTTGATATTCTTTTGATAACCGAGCTGCTGTGATAATTGCTTTTAGAAGATTAGCACGATGAGCACAATGAATGCAGGCTTTTGATTTCTTCTGTCAGTGCTCATCTGAAGGAACAATTTTCAAGCCAGATCCAGGTGATTTGCAAGTGAAAAGAATGAAATCCTTGGATGTTCTGCTTTCGTGAGTTCTCGAGCATATGGTTTCAGCTATAGTAGGAACACGATTTCATTCTTGCGTGAAATTTATTTGTTTGACTGTAGATTGGATGGAGATATAAAGGTAGATGTATATATACTTGATGTCTTGGTGTTGGGCTTTATGTAGGAGACAAATGATTCAATGTATGTGTTGGCTACATCTCAATTTTGCGACTTGTCCATAGTCTGGAGTTGGTGGATTGCCTACTCCAAATGTGTATTCCGTTGTCTATAAATTCCAGTTGACAAATGATTAAACCCTTGGTACTTAATTTTTTCAGTCAGATTCTATGTAGTTAGTCTTGGTGGACGTGGTAGGCAAGAGCAGCCAACTGTTTTTGTTGCCTTGTCCCTTGTTAGAGGAACCTATTTGCTATCCTATAGGTATCATGTGTTAGTTGTGAATCATGAAGCCTGAAGCCTTCTGCATTTTGTTTTATTATTTTGAACGTTAAAGCTAATTGGCAGTGTTGTAGATAATTACATAATGTGGTTTTGTTTTGTCTTCTTTTAATATGGGAAAGCTTGCCTCCCAAGTGAAGTATGATTAGAAATCAATGAGGGACGGGCTATATATTACTATTGTTGTGTTCGTAGTTGCCAATAAGCATCATCTTATCTTATGCTTTCATGAATCTAAGAAAGAACCCACAATTGATTGTCATACACCTTATTAATTCATATCACAGGCGGGTTTTCTATTTTTCAGTAACATTTTCTAGTTTATTCTGGCATGTTGTATGCAAGCCAAACGTGTAGCTCTTGGGTCTAGAAGCACCTTTCAATTGCAAAACACCATGAAATTTTGAAAACGGGGCGTACATTTCCATTTTAGCAATTCATGCTCAATATATATATTATACATACAGCTCTTTTTTTATTGGGTGTTGAAATTTCTGACAATGAGACTAACACTAAAATTCTTATGAAATTCTAAAATGTTCAACAAAAAATTCTCTACAAAACAAAATCGTGAGTAAAAGATCCTTATGAAAGACAAATAAAGAAACAAAATAAAACGCTTACTCAATTACGAATTTTGTTGCTCTTCTTTTTTTTCGGTTTCGCATATATTATATATATATATATTAAATGTTTAGAGAAGGTAAATTACATTATCCAAGAGGAAAAATTTAATAATTTGGGTACAAAATTATTCTACTTTTGTATGCGTGTGTATTGAGTGGGTGAGCCGTAAATAAAATCCCATTAAACTTCCATAGCTCACGTACAAAAAAGAGAAAAAGAAGCATCCGAAAGGAAAATCCATAAAACCTAAATAAACCCCGGATGCAAAGACATGGGACAAAAGAGAAAAAACGCAGAGAAATAGGTGGGGTTGAGTCCAACAGGCAACAACACTGAGACCCTCTCCTTTTCCTTTCATGGAGGCGTCCGCTTCAACATATTCACTCATTACCACCAACTGAAATACAGACCCTTTTGCCTGTCCCACTTCACTTCTATTCCACTTCTAAAACCCTTCCTCTCTCAGACACGCACACACACACACACACTCCGTTGCGGAAGAGTTTCGTTTAGTTCTCACTCCTTTTTCCGGACAGCCACCCGTATTCTCATAAACATCACAACTTTTTCTTCTTTTAATTAATTTTTAGTTCAGTAATTTATTGTCAATCCAAGATCATGGCTATTGCTAACCATAGACAGCAGCACCCCAGAAGCGAAGAGTTGGATCCCGATGTCCCATCGACGTCTTATTCATTCCCCCCTCCTCCTTCTTCAAATTCGAACAAGAAAAGATGGTCCAATTTCCTACCAATTTTGGTGGGCTTGGTGGTCATAGGGGAGATCGCCTTCTTGGGGCGGCTTGACATGGTCAAGAACGCTGACTTGGTCAACTCATGGGCCGACTCCTTCTACGGCTTCACTCAATCGAAGCCCTCTGCTTCGTCAAGTGAAGATTCCGGGTCGGGTCACGATCCGGGTTCCGGACACGAGGAGAGCTGTGAAGCATGGTTGGAGAAGGTGGACTCTGTCCCTTATTCAAGGGATTTCAAGAAAGACCCAATTTTAGTACATGGGGCTGATGAGGTACCTTTTATTCTGGATATTCAAATTATTCCTCTGGTGGGAGTTGTTAGATTCCTTAAATAAGTGGATATTTGATGTGAAGTATTATCCATTTTGTAGCGTGTTATTATGTCTTCCCGACATTTGTGCTGAAGGTCTGTTATCATTTATTATAACAATCCAAATTGGATCGTCAGCTGAGTTTTAACATTATTGATTACTTGTTATGAGAAAAGGGAATAGGATATAAGGCTAATTAATGTGAGAGATGTGGGTGTCTCAGATTACAAGAGTGACCAGATTTTATGGAGGAACGATTGAAACCTGATAACAATGCCAATAGTTATAAGGCATTCCAAATGGATTCTGAGTGGATTCCCTGAGTATGTTCATTGGGGCTACATTTTGTTGTGCCAATGTATCTCTCTCATTATGGTGGCTTTGTTATGGAACATGACATGTTTTGACTTATATAATGCAATCTGTAGGAGTGGAAAAACTGTGCAGTTGGATGTAAGTTTGGATTTGAAGCTCATAAGAAGCCTGATGCTGCATTTGGACTTCCTCAGGAACCCGGCACTGCAAGTGTGCTTAGGTCAATGGAGTCAGCTTCATATTATGCCGAGAATAATATTGCTATGGCACGACGGTGGGTAAGCACAAAATATGGTGGCTTTTTGCCTCTTCTTCCAGTCTGTAGCCATATCCATAGGCTTTTCTTACTGCATATTGCTTATCTTCCAAGCAATAGTAAATCAAGATCCACATTCTGGTTATCTTCTCATGGGGGTCAACGAATGGTTACAACATTCTAGTAAACATCATATGTGCTTTTAGGCTGAATCCAGAAAATGTTGCTTGCATTCTGTTTCTTCTGGAGTTTCTGCTTCGTATTATTAACAAAATGCAAGTAGTAGAACGAGAGAGAAGTTATTCAAACAAAAAAAGAATGCAGAATTTGTTATGTGTCTCCCAGGTTATACTCTGTGTCATGTTCTTAATATGAGCTGGAAGCCTTATTAGGCAGCTAAAATACACAAATGTGAGTGACGGCTCATGCAAATCACGTTTTGGACATTTTTCTTTAACTCGTTTGCAATCTGGGTGGCAAGGAGGTTACACCCTACCTTTGATTGCTTTTGTTCTCTGAATCATGGACAAGGGGTTTTAGTAACTATGGCTAGAGTGTAGCATTACTGCCAGTTGGACGTAAACTCAACTTGTATTGTGTGAGTGTGAGTGCTTTTGTCAATTCTTTGAAAAGGTAATTTGATTATCCTTGTCTCCTTTTTGGTTTGTAAGTATCTTTAGCTGGTCTACAGTACATACTTCTACACCAGATAAAACTAATTCTGACTGTGATTGTTTTCTTACATCGCAGGAAGGGATATGATGTTGTAATGACAACCAGCCTTTCGTCAGATGTGCCTGTGGGGTATTTCTCCTGGGCTGAGTATGATATAATGGCTCCAGTTCAACCAAAGACTGAAAGTGCTCTTGCTGCTGCTTTCATTTCTAACTGTGGTGCTCGGAATTTTCGTTTACAAGCTTTGATCGGGCTTGAAAATGCAAATGTTAAAATTGATTCTTATGGGACTTGCCATCGAAATCGTGATGGAAGAGGTGAATTTATGGATCTTTTGGTTAAACCTTGGAATTGCTATTTAATTCTCTCTATCAATTTAAATATACATTTTTTGCCAACTCATATTAATTATATTTGCAAAGATAAAGAACTCATACACACTTCGCATTTCATATTTCCAGTGGACAAAGTGGAAACATTAAAGCGGTACAAGTTTAGCTTGGCTTTTGAGAACTCAAATGAGGAGGATTATGTTACTGAAAAGTTTTTCCAGTCTCTTGTAGCCGGTAATGTATTACATTTGTGCTTACTCCTTCCTTAATTCTTGAACTATATTTATGTCTGTGTGTGTTACTTCCAAGGAATTTTATGATACTGTTGTTCTGATTAAGGGCATTTATCATACATTTTAGGCGCTGTTCCTGTGGTCGTGGGTGCCCCAAATATCCAAGAATTTGCTCCTTCTCCTGGTTCGCTCTTGCATATCAAGGAAGTGAAAGATGTTGACTCTGTTGCCAAGACAATGAAGTATCTTGCTGAAAATCCCAGTGCATACAATGAAACATTAAGGTTTGCATTACTATTGAGTACTGATTTGTGCCAATTTGAACATATGAAACTAAATTTAAATGCTAACAGTTTTTCTTTTGTATTGAACTTGACTACATTTATTTTCTTTTGGTTTAGGTGGAAGTTTGAGGGGCCATCCGATTCTTTCAAGGCCCTTGTTGATATGGCTGCAGTACACTCATCATGTCGTTTATGCATTTACTTGGCAACCAAGATCCGAGAGAAAGATGAAAAGAGTCCAGAATTTAAAAAACGTCCCTGCAAGTGTACCAGTGGCTCAAAAACCGTATATCATGTATATGCAGGAGAAAGAGGGAGGTTCGAGTTGGAATCAATTTTCTTGAGGTATATATTGCGTGTAACTGTGGTTTGGCTATTTGCATATCTAGTCTCTTTCTACTACTTGAATCATTTGGTTATGATGGAAATCCTGAAACAGTTTATATCACATATTTATAAGCACCGAATGCCACTCGAGAGAAACATTGAAATTGAATGGTCAATGCTTGTTGTACAAATGGTATCCATAAAAGCTGGCGATTTTTGTCAATTTGATTTTAATTGACATATCACCGCCATTATAATAAATTTGAACTATCCAGTGCTTCTGTGTTTTACACATTCCTTAATTATTTTACTCTTCGTTCCTGGTATCGCATTTCTCATCTCTTCATGCAGGTCAGACAACTTGACCCTGGAGGCCTTATCATCTGCAGTTTTGTTGAAGTTTAAGTCTCTGAAACATGTGCCCGTATGGAAACCCGAGAGGCCAGAAAGCATTAGGGGTGGGGATGAACTCAAAGTCTACAGAATATACCCCGTTGGAATGACACAGAGGCAGGCATTATACACCTTCAGATTCAAAGGAGATTCCGATTTCAGGAATCACATAGAGAGCCACCCATGCGCTAAGTTCGAAGTCATATTTGTATAGACTGAGATGGCTACGTCTGGTTGCAGCATTGGAAACTGCAGCAGGGTCTCAACTGGGTGCATTGTTCCACACTCTTCTTGGCCTTACTTTTGCAGGCAGGTTAACTCTTGGGGTGCGCTTCTCGTCTTTAGTTTCTCCTAATTGCCCCCATGTACCCATTAATTTCACTCGATATACTGATCCCCCATGTAGTGACCGAAGAATGGGTTGTTCATTACTTCACACTCGTCATCGAGCAGAGAATTCTTTTGTGTTAGACATGGCAGTATACAATTGAGCTTGAAGGTCGCTTTTCCTGCTTAATTAGCTCTGTTACGATAATTTCATAACTTATAAACATATAGGTCGTGCTTGATATGATAAAAAAAAAAAAACACTGCATATTCGGGTAAGAATGTTAATCTGAAGGGTTTTGGTTTTGGAGTTGGAAGCAATTTGTGTCACGGAACATATTCTCAGCAATTTGTGTCACCGAACAACTGCCTCTGCCCAAACCGCATTTCTGCTTCTTACCTTTTCACTTCCTCCTACACACCAACCCCAAAATCTTCCAAACACTAATGGTCGATTGAGATACATTCTTAGCTTCCTCAGTGAGTTGTTGTTTTCAGTTGATGCATCCCACAATTTTTATTCAAATTTTAATTTTTAATTTGCAAAAAATAATGTAAGAAAGATGTATAATGTTATGGATGATGTGTAGGGCACATGTAGAGTGGAGATGGGATATTTTAAAATGAAGTAGGCAGTCCACTTTGTGTCTGTCCATTGGGATTTAATGAGCTGTATTATATACTAATTCCCAACCACTTCCATTTCAGCGTTCTTTATACATATATAGAATTTATTAGTAGATGAAAAAAAAAAAAAAAGAGTTACATAGAGGAATTACAAACTCAAACTATTGGAAATAAAGGAAATACATTACTATTACTAGTACTCGTGCAAGGTAATATTATTAATTCAATTCTTGTCTCCATCTTTGATAATAACATAATTCACATCATTGGATGTTTTTTTATAAAAAAAAAAAAAAAAAAGGAGAAATTAGGATATGAAAAAAGAGGTGAAAGGGAAGTAAAAACGTACAAGTTTGAGGAGATGGCGGAAGCAGTGGATTAGCAGAATAGAGCATTATTATTGTAAGATTAAAAATGAGGCGGGTTGGGAGATATGCCTCTTTTGAGTCTTCTTGACCTTTCACTTTCCGGTTAGCCCATTCCTCCCACTCCTCTTTTCAGTTTTGACCAAACTGCTCTACATTTATTAATTACAATTGATGATGACGATGATTAAAGTATGTGAGCAATGGGCAACCATGTCTAGTTCAAGGCTTCGTGATTTTAGAAGTTCATTATATGTGAATCTATTGCATATTAGGTATTGTTAAATAAGATATAATTATTGTAATAGCTTTTATTAAATATTAATACCTACACAAATATCTGTAATTGTAATTAATTTATTTTAATCAATAATAATTGAATAAAAAAAATGTGAGCAATGATAAGGACACTAGCCTTTAGTTTTATTTATTCACGCTAAACAATATTATCACTTTACAACCTCTTTATGCCGCAAGTATATATATAAATATAATTATTATTCCATGTCAATTAAAAATTCATACCGAAATTAATCATATATTGAGTGGGCCTATAATTTAAAAAGAAAGAAAGAATTACCTAACAAATACACTAATAGTCATTATTATGTGATTGGCGTACAATCTAAAATAAGCAACTATTCAAATAAAAAAATATAATAACATTTAAGATGTGGTGTAGTTAAATTTGATTTGAATAAAAAAAATAAATAAAGATTGATATGAATTATAATTAGAAGAAACTTAATGAAGAAGACTCCTAAATAATGCGTGTTTGATAATTAATAGTATTGTAGAAACAAAATAATAGGACCTTTTTTGACTTTTAGTATTCATTTATTTATTTATTTGAAAGCCAAATACTTTTTTGTACTATTGAAGGATCAAATTTTCTTGAAACCCGACTCATCTATCACTCCTAATTGATAGTTTGTGGCACAATAAAATTAAAATTTAAAATATAATTTTATTTTATTTATTTATTTTAGATGATTCATATTATGTTTTAATCATCAACATTTTATTATATTTATTATCGATTTCACTCATTTTAATGGTTTAATACATTTTTAATTATATGTTGATTTTTATTTTTAAAATCTATTGTTCATGGTTTAATTTATTTTTAATCATATGTTGATTTTTATTTTTAAAATCTATTGATTATATGTGCGACGACGACGCGCAGTGTATGAAAATACATAGTCAAAAATTAGGAAGAATGATCTTCGATGTTAGATGCTAAAATAAAAAAAATTATAATAATATATAAATTGAGTTAGATGTTAGAGAATCGTTAAAATAAAATAATATTATAATTAAATAAAAAGATATTCATAATTAAGTGAAAATTCGTTTTTAATTCACCCATAAAATAAAATGGAAAAATTGGAATAACCCATTTATGTGGTGGGCGGACAAGGAAAGGAAGAGAAAGAAGCCAAAGGCAGCGGTGAGAGGAGCAGACATCTGAATCATAGGCTCAAGTGAAGTGAGGCGAGGCGAGGCGAGGCGAGGCTTCTTCGTTTTCCTTATCTCCAAGCGTCACCACCGCCACAACCCACGAACTCATCGATTTTCCGGAAATAACCCCGCACTGCCCTTGCTGCATACTACGGGCCTGGCCCCACACATGGTAGAATAACGAACGGCAGGGATATTTCTGTCAAAACGCATCAACTGTCACCTATGCATAGAGAAATGACCTTTAGCTATGTTCAAGAGTCCATTACTTGATCACACACACCCTCTATTAAGAGGTTCATTCCCCCTTCCCCCACCCCACCCTGCAAACCTCTTACCTCAACCTCAACCACAACCACCGCCATCACCGCCGCTTACTATTCTTGTTTGTCTCTCAGCATGTCATCGCTTTCCGTTAAGTTCTTGGCACCATCATTGCCAAATGGTAGTAATAGGTTCAAGAGCGTCAGACTTCAGGCCACCCCGCCGCAGACGGTGGCTGCACCGGCATCCGGGGCTGCAGGAGTCGACGCCGAGAGGCTGGAGCCTCGAGTGGAAGAGAAGGATGGGTACTTTGTGCTGAAGGAGAAGTTCAGGCAAGGGATAAATCCTCAGGAGAAGGTGAAGATTGAGAAGGAGCCCATGAAATTGTTCATGGAAAATGGGATCGAAGAGCTGGCGAAAATGTCTCTTGAGGAGATTGAAAAATCAAAGTTGAGTAAGGATGATATTGATGTGAGGCTCAAGTGGCTTGGTCTCTTCCACAGGAGGAAGCACCAGTGTAAGTTTCAATCCTAAGTTTTTTCAAAGTACAACATTTACAGGACCTTTCACTTGTTGGCATATAGATGATATCAGCTATGATTTGTGCTTATGTTTGATTGAATCTCTGCTTATTTTCAATAATTGGTGAAAATAACTTGGGCAACTGATTTGAGCAGATCTCTTGTTTGAATAGACGAAGGGGTAGAATATACAATTATACATAAATCATCATGATCGACCTCATTGTGAACTCAAATCATTGTCTCATTTCCACGAATGTAAATCGAAGATGTAATCTGGTAAACATTCATCCTGTGAGTTATGATCTGAAGTTGTGTCTTGTTGCTGATAATCAGATGGTCGATTCATGATGAGGCTTAAGCTCCCTAATGGGGTGACGACGAGTGCCCAGACTAGGTATTTGGCCAGCGTTATCAGGAAATACGGGAAGGATGGGTGTGCTGATGTTACTACAAGGCAAAATTGGCAAATTCGTGGAGTCGTTTTGCCTGATGTGCCCGAGATTCTAAAAGGTCTTGATGAGGTCGGCTTGACGAGCTTGCAAAGTGGCATGGACAATGTGAGGAATCCAGTAGGGAACCCTCTTGCCGGGATTGATCCGCATGAAATCGTTGACACGAGGCCTTATAATAATTTGCTCTCTCAATACATTACTGCCAATTCGCGTGGCAATCCTGCTTTTACCAACTTGTAAGTTGTGCGCATTTCTAAGTAGAAAAAAGAACAAAAGAGTAAAGAAACATATTTATTTGATGCTATTTGGCTGAAATTCTTGTTGGTAACTTTTTGGCAGGCCAAGGAAGTGGAATGTGTGTGTGATAGGATCGCACGATCTTTACGAGCACCCGCACATCAATGACCTTGCATACATGCCAGCAACAAAGAACGGACGTTTCGGGTTCAATCTTCTCGTGGGCGGGTTCTTCAGCACCAAGAGATGTGCGGAGGCAATCCCTCTTGATGCATGGGTTCCCGGTGATGATATACTCCCCGTTTGCAAAGCCATACTTGAAGCTTTCAGAGATCTTGGTGCCAGAGGAAACAGGCAGAAAGCAAGAATGATGTGGTTAATTGATGAGCTTGTAAGTTATTCTTGCTGCTCTTCTCATTAATCCTATCATGATGCTAAGCTAACAAATAGGATATTCATTCTCTGTCGATGATGCAGGGCATAGAAGGATTCAGGGAAGAAGTTGTGAGAAGAATGCCTCAACAGCAATTGGAGAGAGCATCTTCAGAAGATCTGGTCCAGAGCCAGTGGGAGAGGAGAGACTATTTCGGAGTTCATCCTCAGAAGCAAGAAGGCTACAGTTTTGTGGGCATTCACATCCCGGTTGGCCGTGTCCAGGCAGACGACATGGATGAGCTTGCACGTTTGGCTGACACCTATGGCTCAGGCGAGCTCCGGCTCACAGTCGAGCAGAACATCATCATTCCAAACGTCGAGAACTCAAAAGTTGAAGCACTTCTTCAGGAGCCCCTCCTCAAGGACCGGTTTTCCCCCGAGCCACCCATCCTAATGAAAGGCCTCGTGGCTTGCACAGGCAACCAGTTCTGTGGGCAGGCTATAATTGAGACAAAAGCACGAGCTCTAAAGGTGACGGAACAGGTGCAGAGACTCGTTTCAGTCACGAAGCCAGTGAGAATGCATTGGACCGGCTGCCCCAACTCTTGTGGTCAAGTGCAAGTGGCTGATATCGGATTCATGGGATGCATGACTAGAGACAAAGCCGGGAAAGTAGTGGAAGGGGCGGACGTTTATCTTGGGGGGAGAATCGGTAGCGACTCACATTTGGGAGATATATATAAGAAAGCCGTGCCTTGCGATGAGCTCATCCCGTTGGTGGTGGACTTGTTGATAGAGAAGTTCGGTGCCGTGCCGAGAGAGAGGGAAGAGAGTGAAGATTGATCACGCTTTGAAGAAGATGCATTTGTAGTGGCATGCTGAAGGAAAAAAGAGCTGGCTGTTGGGAGTGAGATGATTAGGCCGTAATGCTGGAATGACGAGCATGAAACTGAAGGAATGGACTTTTCTAACACCTTGGATTTTGTTTGTGAATTTGGAAGCACATGTAAGGAAGAGAATAATTTCTTTGGTAGATGAGAGCATCATGTACAACAACTCTACTTTTTCATATATATATATATTTGCTTGTTACTGTTCATTTTCTTAGACAAACCATAATTTTTCTTCCCTTTCCCTTTTATCCTTAAAACTCCTCAGACAAAAAGTGACTTAGTGGGTCGACCATGTCGGATTGAAGAAGCAATGAAGTTAATATTGATAAATGTTAGCCTTTATATTAACACCTGAATTCTCACAAACTTATCCTATCATTTCTGGCCGTGAATCAATTATATGGCAATTGCAATATATTTATATTGTGATTGATGTATAGTTGAAAAAAAGTAATCAATCAAATGATATATATATCATATTTACTGTACGATTAATTTGATTCAATCAAACCTAAAAAAATCGCTTATTATATACATGCACCAAATGAGCAAGATCCATCATCTCTTGTTGTTGGTGACTAAGAAAACCACAAGCCCAACTACATCCAATCCCTTGTACGTAGCATGTGTTATTCTTTTCGTATTGGGCCAAACTTAAGGTTCCATTATACATGGAACCTGATAGATTAACTGAAAACATACTACCATGTTTGGGCCCAAATCGTAGTGGGTCGATTATTTTCTCATTGTTAAAATGATTATTTTTATTAAATCAAATAAAATTAGTGTACGGTTAAAAAACTTAAAAGGATATATATGATCTGACAGAAGAGAGGGAGGAAAAAGAAAAAGAACGTACAACACAAGCAGAAATAGAGAGAAAGATGACATCTTATTATTATTATTTAGATAGAGTTCATTTAATCAATACATTTGATGTGGGCTACGATATACCAAAGTAGGATTGGGTAGCATTTGGGCCTAATAAACACTAGCGGGAGGCCAATGGGCCCATTAGCCAAAGGCCCAAAGGAACAGGGCCCAGATTTGGAAGAATCCCCAAATTGCAGGGACCGGCGACATGTAGCGTCATCCTAGGCGATACCATACCAGATGGCATCCGTACTTATTTACCAAGATTTTAGCTATTTAATCACTGAATTTATTATTTTTTTAGCTCCGTACTTAGACCTCCGGCCTTCTCCACTCTAATTTAATTGTCGGAGTGCTTACGCCAGGACCTAGCCCAACACCTCCTTGTCTTGTGCAGACCTCCAGCTTATTTCCTTGAAAATCGCTGGTGGCAAACGATCCGACAGTAGCAAACATCAATGACCAAACACATTAATGTCAATAATAATTACTCTTAACTCCTCAGCAATTAATAAATAATAGTATTATTATAGATATAAATGTCCCACGAATTACAGTTATAATATCGTTTCATCATTTATGACATTGATGCATGTTTCTTTTGTTTCATTGGAGAAGAGTGAAATGAAGAGTGTGGGTTAGGTCTCAAGTTTGTGAAACATTAACAGTACAAAACTGAAGCACAGAAACCCATACACACGTATTGTTTTTCAAACACTACTACACATGCAACCAAATTCAACATTCGCTGGTATCTATCTCAGTCCTACTCGATTTATGACATAAAAAGACCAACGTTCAGAAATAACTACTCAACTAAAACCATTTCCCTTCATAAACCCCACATCTATTTATTGCATGTATTCTTACCTCTTTTTATTTATTTAATTTCATTAAAGATTAAATTAATCTTATTTATGATGGCAACGAAAGAATTTCTCTTGCATTGAATATTTATTACACATTAGGAGTGTCGTGACTTTAGGATTAATTGACTCTTGCCAAATGCCACATCAACAAAAATTGATTGAAAAATTAAACAAAAAATTCCCAAACTAACGTGACAAAACATGTTCTAATTTTCGATAAATTCAATATTTTTCACCGTCATCTAGACTATATGTGTTATATTCTTATTTTTTTTTATTACAGTCCTCAATTATCAATTTGAAATTTAAAGAGAACTAAAAGTACCACTCCATATAATTACAAGACAAAAAATACATTTTTTGAAATTTAATAACACAAAATCATTATAAAAATAAATAAATACATATATAAGTAATTAGTTTCTGACCAATAACCTCTTTTTTTTTTTTTTCTCTTTGTGATGGTTAAAAGGTTAGATCAATTTAAGTTTTTTTGTGGCTACTCGGAAAAGGGGGGAAAAAAATAACAGTCATGAACCGTTCTTTCTGAAAAAGTTGGTTAAATTATTGCCCAATTCAATCACCAGAATCTTACTAATTAACAAATTAGCAATCAAGTCCGATCTGAATTAGACAAACATATAAGGTGTGGAGTATCGTTGCCTCTATATAACTTATTGTTAAACGAAGAGTGTTGTGTCAATTACTTGAGCATTGATACGTACAACAACTTGTCGTTGATTTATTCAAATAAAATTCTGAATTATTATATTATATATATATATATATGATGGTATCAAGATATTCTATATTTCTATAAAAATAATTCTGAATTTATTAGATCCCACCAATTATTTGCATAGATTGTATGAAATTAAAGTTGGCATAATAATTGATAGTCTTTGTTATAAATAAGGAGGTTGAGGGTTTGAGGGTTGTGGTGTGGGCAGCGGAAGACATACACTCAAAACACAATTGAGATATTGTAAGGATGTGAAAGCGAGGTTGCTGCAAATCTACGTTCCTCAGGTTCCAGACGACGTCGGACAGCCACATATGTTGTTGTCAAGTTTCTGCCCTTTACCACTGCTCCACATGATTCTAGTTTTGCGACGATTACACGAAAAGGAGACAAAAACGACCATGTCAAGTCCTAAATTTGCATTGTTAGAATTCATACAGAGCTAAGAATGACTGTGAACTGCTTCCAGCCACGTACATACCCTTGCCAAAATAAATCATTTTCTAGTTACAGAAATTATTAGTCGAGGCATCACTCAATATTGAATTTCTTTTATATGGACCAAATTCGAAAACTGTCCAACTATACAATATGGCATATCAAAGTAATATCCGAAAACTCAATATATATGTCACAAGAAAAAATGTTCAATATTCAATTACGAATTTACCAGCATACGTTTTTCTGGGACGTGGCATGTAATTTCTGGATTACATTTTTCATTGATGTGGCGTGTATTTACACATTGCGGACGAAAAGTATTGTCTTGTATTCAAAACTGTACAATATTGAAAAGACATCTTGTTATGGAAAGAAAAACCGTAGGTGGATATAAGAAAGAAATGTCGCATGAAGGGGTGTTTTCAAAAATCTTTATCAAACATAGACACAAGGAATAATTAGTTTTAACGGAGCATAAATGAATGCGGGGGAATCTTCTAAAATACAAAAGTTAGATTATTAGATGGCCACGCCATCTAATTGAGCACCACTAAGTTGGAAAAGAAGGACTGGGAGCGGGGGTCGCTGTTTTAGCCGTATTTTTGCAAAGGGGTCAAAACGGGGTTTTCATGCTATTATTATCCCTCGTTTGGCTAAATTAGGCAGATATTGGCATCATTCTGAGTATCTGGAAGGAAGCACATACTTTAGGGACCATATATAGCTGTTTGGTTACAGGGATAAGATATCATATCACTACATTGTCTTGGTTTTGATCACCACTTATTAACAATTCTGTGCTTTTTTTTTTTTCTTTTTATACAGACAAAATAATTTCATACACACGTATGTGTTATGGAAGGTCCTAATACATAGACCAGATTTGCTTCAGATTTTTTCCCCATTGTTATAGTTATTTGAATAAATTAATTTAAAATATGTTTAAATATTAAAAAAATGGACATAAGCTGACATTATACACTTAAAGTAATTCCAAAAAACGAGGCTCACTCGCACAATAGGCGAGTGTGACATACTCTGCATTAGTTTTTAACAAAGAAGGGTGTTTTTTTTCTATATTTTACACAACACAGGGGTTTTTTTGCCTATAAAATTACCTTATTAACACAACAGATGAAGCAGTTGTGGCATACCAATTCGACAGAGGAGAATGATTGAAAGGAATGAGGCAGGGTAGGTAGGCTGCGTACACAGTATAATTCCCCAACATCTTTGTGCCTTATCAGTTATGAGCAGGGATATGGCCATATCTTGGGAGATGTTGAGCCGAATCTCCGAATCCACCACCCCCCTCTTTAGTGGATAATATACATGTGTAATTATTGCGTATCTCCCTCCACTGGATAGCAAAAGCGTGCTTCTTCTATCACGGCATAAACAGAGTCGTGTGCTCTTTGGATTTCTCCCGACTTTCCGACCTTTCGCCGCATTTTTTTGTACTATGTGGCTTATTTTGATAGTAAACGTGCCGGTCATTCTAACGGCGGAAATGTTATTCAGATCAATATTTCTATAATAGTCGTGTTTATAAAATGTGCTTGCCTATTAACGATTGTTTTTTACTTTGAAATATTAATTTGGTGATGTAACTATTATAAAAAGTTGTATTTTCTACTTAATTTGTCATGAAATTGATCAATGTCAATCAAAATAAAATAATATAACATGAAAATCTCTAAACATGTTAAGAAATCATGCCAAATTAGGTCAACCTATATCCTCGAAAATCGAATCTGCATTGAGTCTTTAAGAAAATCACTGCAAAGAGTTGTTGTGATTGAGCTAACGGACCATTGGGATATCAATAGTTCAATTATCATATTGAAATGCTAGTCTTTAACAATACTTATTATTTCTAAAAAACAACCTCAATAGCTTAAGCGTCTAGAAATTATTGTAAGGGTTTAGAACAGTGCCCCTCGTTTTAAATAATGAGTGCAGATTGCCCCATTGGAGTTAGGCTCAACACGGCCTTCCAAACTAGAAATCCAAACATGACCTAGTCCGAACACAAATGGCAATGATTTTGTATCATACTAATGTGTGTGGCATACTCAATGGCATAAGTGTGCATAGTAAATTAATACATTAAAAAAATGTTATTTTTTAAATAGATTTCAATGGCATGAATTCAAATATTAAGAGAGAGAGAGAAAGAAATTACGAGTTTAAAAGGTCAAAAATACATAAAAGTTGAAATTTAAGGCAAAAAATAAAATAAAATACTAAAATATTTGATAAAATAGTATAAAAAACCAAAAGCAATAAGACAGACACTAACAATAAAGTATAGATAGTTGATAAAAATGCGAGCATAATGAAAATAATTAAGTGGGGTTGGTGGGCGTAGGTGTCGAAATTCCGTGTCACAATCCTATCCCAAAGAATCTTACTAAAACAGAAGCCCCCGTGCCGTACTCTGGCTGCTGCTCTTTTCCATATCCACCCAATATTCTCTTTCAAAGATTTGCATTGTTTGCCATGTTGGAATGTGAGACTGTGGAGTGTCACTGGATACAGTGAATGGGTGGAGGATCAATGAGTCTATAGACGCCTGCAAAGCCATCTCAATCTTTAAGCCAAGCTTAGCTAACCTAAGATATATACAACAAGACGTTAACATCCTACAACCTTCGAAACTCATGTCATGTATGGTTCCAAGCTTCATTTTTTTATCCTATGTTCACAAAGACAGTTAGGGATACATGGGCTCGTTCCTAATAATAATTTTCCTACGCCTAAGTCAATAAAAGTCAGTTACAAAATAAAACTCTGTCATTAAATTTGTTAAATTATTTTACTTGACACCTAGAGTTGATAGGGTATTTTGTTGAGGTACGTACATGGACCAATCACATCAAAGTGACACAATCCTAAGATTAACATGATTCCATGGAGATTGGGTGGCCAAATCTCATGATGATATCATCAAAGTGGGACTGGTGAATCAACTAGTTTCAATCCTGAATGAAACTTCATTGTTTGAGGTGTTTGGTCCTTTCTTGATTTTGTATAGATTTTTCTAGTAATTTTCTCAAGTGTGGTGTGTCCGGACTCAACAACAGACATGTTGCACAAATTTGCTACTAGAAGATTTGACAGACATTTAGAATCGCTTTGCCTCTTCATAACAACGAACTAATGGTGTGTTTGGCTAAACTCACTTAAAATATCTTATAAACTCATAAATTTTAAAAAATGTGTTTAAATATTAGGTTTATTAAGTGTCTGAATAAAATAAAATAAAATTGTGTAGCTTATAAGATGTGAGTAACGAAAAAATTTTATAACTAAGATGATTAAAATTAATTGAAGGAGTTTGTCAAGATTTTTAAAAATTAAGTTACAGGGAGCTAATTATAAGCTTTTTTCCGGAAAAGTAAGGAGTTCTAAGGTTACTTTTAAAATTTTAACAAATTCTTTTAATTTTGATTGTATTATTTAAAAAATGTCACTACTGACATTTTATAAGATTTATGATATTATCTTATTCAAATATTTTAAGAGTTTATTTTTAGAATAAAATATAATAGTATGTAAATTCCTTAAAATATGTTATTAGATGTATGAATTCATCATATATGTTAAAAAAATTTAACCAAACACCATCTTAAGAACGTCTTACTTAACTCTTTCCAACATCTTATTTTCGATGACATAGATTCTTTTTTTAAAAAAAATAAAATATTAAACACATCTCAACATCTTATAAACTCATGACCCAAACACGGCCTCAATCTTATGCATGAAAATTATTTACTTTTGATAATTTACCTGATCATAGCTTGTTATATTAATTATCATACCAAACTTGTATCATGGGGGGTTTGTTCATAATTTATAGGGTTAAATACATTTTGCACCCTTAAACTATGCATATAACCGTATTTACCTCTTAAAATATGAAAAATAACAACCCTTCCCGTTTTACTCAATTTTTATTTAAAAAACTATTTAAATTTTATATTTTTTTTATAAATTACATAATACTTTTTACCATATAGGAGGTAAATGCAGTTTCAGGGTGCAAAATGTATTTAACGCTATTTTATATCTAGAATCTTCATTTTCGTTTGAGTAAGCAATTGTAAAATTAAAGTTCTTGTTTGATTGGACAAAGTCATTTGTTTTTTTAATTTAAATTCAATTTTATATTTTTGGTTTTAATAGTAAGTGGAAGCAATTTCTTTAATTTTTCTAAAAAAAAAAAGCTAGAAAGTTGGAGGCAAATAAAGAAAAAAACAAGAGAGCTAAATTTGAAAAATAAAGAGTGTGAATTTCAAATAGCAGAAAACTTATAAATTGGATAAGTACCAAAAAAAATTGTGTATCAACTTTCAGCAAAGGCCACCATCCATATTATTGAAGTTCCACCCCATTCTATCAACCATCTTTTATTCTAGTCATAAAATTAAAGTCGTGCCTTTAAATTCTTAGAAATTACAGGTTGTTTTGTTTATGCTTTTATTTTTGGTTTTAATATTTGGAATAATAATTAAAGCGAAAGTATATTTATTGGTATATATTTTTGTTTGAAATATTTTAATTTGACATCACAATTTAATATAAAATATAATTTTATTAAAGAAAAAAAAAATGTTGGTTGTATATATTTTTATTTAACATCACAATTTAATGTAAAATACAATCACACATGTTTATTTGTATATATTTTTATTTACATCACAGCTCCATATAAAATTCTATCACATTAATTAATTTGAATATATTTTCGTTTTACAATAAAGTTGGTACAAAAATAAAACACATATTTTACATTGAAAACAAAATATCGAATACATAAACAATTAATTTTTTTTGTTTAATTATTTTCTTTGAGCGAGTATTATAATTAATTAAAAATTATTATTATATAATTGACTAGTTTGACCTTGATATTTCGAAACATCAAAATGATGTAATAAACCACATTCACGAAAAGAAAATTGATTTGGAGTGAAGTCGGGTTTCTCTGATCTACATCACATCTGTAATACTAACAAAAATAAAATAAGAAAGATCCAATGAGAAATGAGGGTTGACCAAATTAGCCAATCGGATGATGGAATAAGCAACGATGATGTTAGAATTTCCCTACTGAAGTGGGAAAGTCTCCCCATTCGAAGTGGGCAGGCAACAGTGGAAGCTTTGGCAAAGTAGCCATTGTCGGAAAATCGTGCGGCCGACATGTTACTAAATCAGGCAACTATGCTAATCCTCTGTAGTCTCGCCCACACCATAACGGGGTGTCATTCTCGTCCTGAGGTCATGGACCAGAACACGTGTCGCTCCCAGATCCCCTACTAGGTCTCACAGCGTACAGTGGGTGTCCCACACTCGCGAAGGTTCACATCCGCGCATCACCGACGTTGGTCCATCAGATGTGATGACGTGACGTGCTGGCCGTTGGATCTAGAAAGTGTCCGAGCGCAATGGATCGTGTGCATGAGCTGGACTGCACTGCTCCCCTTCTACTCTGTGTCCGTATCCATTCAGGCACGCCGGCTTATTGATTCGCAATTAAAGCTTTCAGAATTAACCAAGTGGAATTTACCATTCTACCCTTTTTCTTATTTATTTTGATATTTTTATTATGTTGATTGATAATTTAAAGGTAATTTTACTATATTCGAATTACATTTGATTATACCAAATTAATTACACTGTAATTATTATTATTATTGACGTGTAATTACTTATTTTTCATTAACTTAAATAATATTATACAACTGTCATCATTTACCACTAATGGTACGACATTTTTGTTGTTCTTATTTATCTATTAAAATTCAATTATATTACATTTATATTTCACACAAACATACGACTGATACTCGTACATTTTAAATACTAAAAATTATAATTAAAATAAATTAAAATTTTAAAAAAATTATATACGTAAATATACAATGTCAACACATTTAAGGTAAAGCACAATGGACACTCATTAAATTTATCATAATTATAATTATTTTTATTATTTAAAAAATTATAAATATTCTTTTAAAATTAATGATCGTCCAACAAATATTTATCATGACAGCGTCATTATAGAAACTATTTGTTAAATAATAATAAATTCAAAAAATATTTATAATTTTTCAAGTAAAAAGAACAAATCTAAAAAAATATCAATTATAATTTATCCTATATATCATTATTATTATTAATAAAATATGAAAAAAGATGTTTAATCTGGGGTATATCTGTGTGTTGTCCCTCCAAGCTCCATCCCTTGACTACTCTATTACTCCCCATCACTGGTAGTGGTAGTGGTAGGGGGAGCTTGAGTGGGGGAGGGGAGTTGTATCATGTATGAGCACCGGGCACGTGGCAGTATGTAGATAAGCACGTCTAATACGGTGGCCTTACTCTACTAATCCTGGTGGAAATAACAGAGAGCCATGGAAGTCTACAATTATTATTTTGATAATATAATTAAAAATGAAAAATTCAATTACAGGTGAAAAATGTCACCAAAGTGTCTCCATATATAAGACAATAAAAAATATATATATAAATTAAACCAACCATATTATTAATTCATCAACTATATATTCTCTCATTTTTGCATAATATTAATACCATCACTTTTAATTAAAGTATTTGTTCCATCAAATATTGCAATAAAATCGACAACAAAAGATACCTAAAAAAAGATGAATAATAATTTCCCATAAGTAGTGTAGTGTACTTATCTCCAAATATATAACATTAATGAAATCAGAATTTTTGTATCGTTAATCATTGCAATGTTGACAAAAAGTTTTTATATTTCAAATTTATTCTTATTGCGCTTAAATGAATGGTGCATGTGATAAATGATAATGTACATTAATTATATGATTAGTTAGTTTTTTTAGAATTATATAAATTAATTAAAACTTGTCGATAAAATCAGATTCGAACTAAAATTTGCTATTCTGAATGCAAATTAACAGGATAGTAACATAATTATTCATAACTCTTGATTATTCAATTATTAATTTATTTTTAATCATAATCAAATATAAATTTTCTAATAAATAAAATGCAATAGAATTCAAAATAAAAAACCGGATTCATATGTTTCACTCCATTTACATAACAATGTAAAAGTGGTCTACATCAACATTTTCATGTGCAATAAATCCCGCACTAGTGCATTCCATAATATGAGGTAAGTAAGGAGATCCCCTAACATTTGGTAATCCGTCGCCCTTGGCACATCATCCGTCGCAATCCACAATTCCCTCCTCTCCCTCTCTATATAAACCTCTCCATTGGCTCCACCATAGCTACAAACAACCTCAGAAGGAACCCTCAGCTAATTTGCTCAACACTAATTTATATGGATATTTTCTCGACAACCATAGTCTACATCCTCCTCTTTCTCTCCGCTCTTCTCTACTACCATTTATCAAAGAAACGCGGCAGGAAGAACAAACTAACACCGAAGCTCCCCCCAGGTTCGATGGGCTGGCCGTACGTTGGAGAGACACTTCAGTTGTACTCTAAGGACCCCAACGCCTTCTTCTCCGACAAGCAAAAGAGGTTCATCAGCTGAATCCTAATTTGTTCAAACGTTGATGGAAATAGTATATGTATATGCAGTAGTCTGATGATCATGTGTGTGTGTCTTTGTGATGGTTGGTGTAGATACGGAGACGTATTCAAGACACACATTCTTGGGTGCCCTTGCGTGATGTTAGCTAGCCCGGAGGCAGCGCGGTTCGTGCTGGTGAACAATGCTGAATTGTTTAAGCCCACGTACCCGAAGAGCAAGGAGAAGATGATCGGCCCCGCTGCGCTGTTTTTTCATCGGGGAGAGTATCATAACCATTTGAGAAAGCTCGTACAGACCTCATTCTCACCTGAGGCTATCAAGAAACTAATCCCCGGCATCGAAGCCATAGCTGTTTCCATCCTGGACTCCTGGTCTAGTGGTCAGCTCACTAACACGTTCCTAGAAATGAAGAAGGTATGTATGTATTGTATTTATATCAGTTGGTTCTTGAAGGGGCTTTATGATGTGTTGTAGTATCTCCTGAATCGTCAGGATTCTGATTCTATTTCATATTTCGCATGTATTTTGAAACTGGGGTCATGCAACAATTTGTTTTTCTTGTATTAAAAGAGGTTCTTTAAGGCTAATACACTTTTTTTGGGTTTTCTGATACATGTCGTGATCTTCTACAGTTCTCCTTTGAAGTGGGAATTTTAGCTATTTTTGGACACTTGGAAAGACAACAAAAGGAAGAACTAAAGGAGAATTATTCCATAGTGGATAGAGGCTATAATTCCTTCCCCACAAACCTGCCAGGAACGGCATACCACAAAGCTCTAATGGTAAGAAAAACAACAAGATACATCATCCACTCTTTATCAGACATACTAAAGCTATACTGCTGAAGCTAATTCAACAAACTGACCCGACGAGATCCTCCTGCCTTCTTTTAGGCCAGAAGAAGGCTAAGTCGGATTCTCGGCGAGATCATCTGTGAAAGGAAGGAGAAAAAACTGTTGGAGAATGATCTCTTGGGGCATCTTCTCAACTTCAAGAACCAACAGGGGCAGACTCTGTCGGACGAACAGGTAGCGGACAACATCATAGGAGTTCTGTTTGCTGCTCAAGACACTACTGCCAGTGCATTGACATGGATCATCAAGTACCTCAGTGATGATCCAAAACTGTTGGAAGCTGTTAAGGTACGTAATTGAGAAGCTAGCAGTTGTAGTACTATTTAGTGTCGCGTTCCTCTAGAATCATCCATGTCGATCTCATGTAATAATTTTCGTTAATTTGTCTTGGCATTGATCACTACAGGCAGAACAGAAGGCGATCTACCTGTCGAATGACAAGGGAAACAGGAACTTGACATGGACTCAAACTAGAAATATGCCACTCACTTATAAGGTACAGTTATGATATATCCGTAGTTAATATATATGTCATGTGTATAAAATTAACGTCATCTTAGACAGACAGATCAGTGCATATGTAAGCAAAGAATGCCTCATGGTAGACATTTGTGTGTTTTTAACTGTTGCAGGTGATATTGGAGAGCTTAAGGATGGCAAGCATTGTGTCTTTTACTTTCAGAGAAGCTGTGGTTGATGTAGAATATAACGGTAAGATTTCATGACGTGCATTTGAAAACTTGGACAAAACAGCCCCACCTTTTTTAATTTCTTTTCTTTTCTTTTTTTTAATTTATTCGGCCTTTTTTCAATTTCTTTTTTTTGTTTTGATTGGACAGATTATCTTATTCCAAAGGGATGGAAGGTTATGCCCTTGTTCAGAAATATTCACCACAACCCTGAATTTTTCAATGACCCTCAAAATTTTGATCCATATAGATTTGAGGTAAGAGAAAAAAAAATCCATCAAGAAAATAATTTTTCCTTTTATTTTTTTTATTGGTTGGATTTCCGTAGCTTTCTAGAGAGGTAATAAATGCAAATAAATGAGGGGTTTTTTTGCAATTTTTCGATTTTTGAGGTGGTGTTTAATTTAAATTTGTTTGTGGTGGGTGTTGGATGCAGGTTGCTCCAAGGCCCAATACCTATATGCCATTTGGCAATGGATCCCACTCCTGTCCTGGAAATGAACTTGCCAAACTTGAGATGCTGATTTTGATCCATCATCTTGTGAACAAATTGAGGTAGGAGTAGAACCAATTAATATATGACACATCATTTTCTCTCAATTTACTTTTATTTTTTATATTCATACATAATTAAAATATAATTTTGAATAATAATCAATGCAAAAAGTGAAGTGTTGGCTAATAGTTGTATGTATTCATCATGTGGTCTCTGCAGGTGGGAATTGGTGGGCTCCCATGATATGGTACAGTACAGCCCATTTCCAGTCCCTCTTAATGGGCTTCCGGCCCGGTTTTGGAAAGAGCCCGAAATCCAAGATTTAGTATAAATTTAGCCTATTATTGTAGAATTTAGACAAGTAATTACATAATAATACCTAACTAAATAACTATTATTATTATTAGTATTAGCAAGCACCCCATAACCCTATGTATCCTTTTTTTTCCAAAATCAAGGGGTCAAAATTGTATGTGTATTATCCTATTGGGGCTATCTTTCTTTCCACATATTTTACAACTTTTAGCAATTATTTGCTTTGTAATTTATTTTTATGTAAAAAAATAATAAACTGTAGAGAAAATATCGTTGCAATTCGATGATTTGAAGTGTATAAATATTTTTCGGGGATGGAATAATGTTCTCTCTTTTTTAACAGTAATTCTGCTCTAATCTTACACTCTCATTTTTTACAATATAAATGCACAATAATGTGTTATATGTAGCACCTCATGAGAAGTCACGTACCTGCTTATTACACATAGCCCATGATATTAGGTAACAAGTAAATAAAATTACAAGTAACCGAAGCAAAATATTACAAATATTTTGAATTATTACTTAGATATGAAATGTTTGGGGGAGAAAAAAAAATGGCAGCCAAAGTTTGGGGACGTTTACGTACAGGGACTTAAACTCAGTGTTTATCAACTTATTGCTAAACATAGTGTTTTTATTTTAAAGTTTTTGCTTTTAAATTGTTGAAATTAAGTTGATTTAAGCGAAAAGTTAATAAACAGTTTTATACCAATTTTTCTTTCCCTGAAATTTGCTTCTGTCGAACAAATAAATCATTCAGGTAGCCAAAATTAATTCATCGAATTTGCTGATATTTATGAAAAAAATAAAAAATATATATATATTTACCCGCAATTGACTTAGTATTAACTTATTGCAGGCCAAATAAATCTTTTCATGAACAAATTTCCTCATACGTCTTCACGCATTAATGCATGTGAGGAGGTATATCTTCACCGTTATAATGGTAATTTAAGTTCGAAAAAAATTATTTAACTTGCAATAAGTCAATCGATGGTAAATATCAATTTTCATTCAATTTTTTTTTGTTAGTATCAATAAATTTAGTAAATTTTAACTAATGGGAAAGGGGGTTTATTTGTTAGACAGAAGCAACCATTATGGATGCTAGATGTAATTTCTTAAATCAAAGAAATTTACGTATAATTACACCAAATCTCAAGAGAAAAAAGTGCAATTATCCCTATTAATAAAATTATAAACGATTAAGTTATTTTTTCAAATACTTTAACTTTCTTTTGTTTAAAATTTTTATTTTTAAGCACTCATAAATATTTACTATAATTTAACTTACAATTTATTTCCAAGGGAAACACTCTTTTAAAGATAGTGGGTGTTATGCATTGATGCATGGGTGCGGAGTGTGTTGATATTGCGATATTTCATGTGGAGGTCAGCATCAATGGGCCTGCTGCAATCACAAAAATGGAAATGGCTTGAGCCCAAGGGGAATCCCCCTCTGCCTCTCAGCTGCATAAATGGGTGGTGGGTCCTATCATCATAACCATTATTTGCTAATTCTGACCACCCCATTTTCATCTTCATTTTTGAAGCTATTCTACTTCGGCCGGCGCCCACCCCAATCCACCACCCCCTCACATTTAATTCAATCTTCAAACTACCATAATTTTAACTTCTATTTCATTTAATATAAACACATTATAATATACAAAATATTTTTTAAATAAAATAAATAATATAACTTTTATACATGTACTTTGTATCAATTAATTTGGATAAATTTGTTTTCAAAATTTTATAAACCCATACATCTTATAAAAATTAATAAATTTTTGAAGTGTTTGGATCAAATAAAATGATAGAGCTTATAAGTGTTGGTGATGGCGACTGTTATATATGGTTTTAAAAATAAGTTAAAAGCACATCGCAACATCTTATTTAATGCTTTAAAAAAATTATAAGCTCATCCAAACACCCTCTAAAGCAATAATTATAAGTCGGCCACTGGCTAGCCTAAAATGACGAATTTGATTTTTGAATAAGGTTTGAACTCCTGACATTTAAAGAATGAAAAAACTTAAAAATATCAAATTTTGTCATTTTATGCAAAAACAAATAAACTCTTGAAAAACAAAATTTCTATTGATTCAAAAATAAATAAACAAAAAGAAGATGATGATGGGTGATGGGCATCAAGATCAGGCAATAGTTAGCTACAACAACCTGAAAATAACCAAAGCAAAGAATTAGGTGAGTGCACCGACGGAGGCGGAGTGATGCGGACGTTGCATATGCGTACTTGCCCCAAAACACAAGTCAACCAGCTGCACAAAACTTACTCAACTTTCCTACAATTACAGATCATACACATACATGATTTACAGCTCAGACGGACACAGTGTTATCTTGTCATTCATCTGCCACACATGAACGAGGAGTAGGAGTGGGGCCGGGGTCCATGAACCTTCGAGATCATCTTGGGTTATTACAAATGAGGAATGTATATACGTGACGGGATTTCCGTTTTTGTGTATGTAACCGATTTTGTTTGCCAACTGTCTAATTGTGTCTTGTAATTTCCAAACTTTATGGTTGGCGAATGCATTTCAAGAATGTAGGCGCAGGTGTTTGGACTATGAAGTAATTTTTTTTTTTTTTTTAAATTTTAGAGCTCAGACGGACACAGTGTTATCTTGTCATTCATCTGCCACACATGAACGAGGAGTAGGAGTGGGGCCGGGGTCCATGAACCTTCGAGATCATCTTGGGTTATTACAAATGAGGAATGTATATACGTGACGGGATTTCCGTTTTTGTGTATGTAACCGATTTTGTTTGCCAACTGTCTAATTGTGTAATTTAATTTCCAAACTTTATGGTTGGCGAATGCATTTCAAGAATGTAGGCGCAGGTGTTTGGACTATGAAGTATTTTTTTTTTTTTTTTAAATTTTAGATGGTTTATTTGTCGAAATGAATGAGTTGAGGACCATATTCTGATTTGCGGAATCACTGAAAAGTTCATGCACACTAATGGACATATAATCTAGAGTTCACTCGTTTTTCACACCCATTGATTAGACTCAAATTCCAATAATATTTGACCTGATTTTGTACGATGTCGTCACAATCATACAGAATTTATATGATCAATTTGAGTTCATGATGGAGAGAGTATAACCACGTCTTCCTGCTATTATTCTCACTTTTTTTATTTTAAGTATGACATAGCTTTGATATTCACTTGCTCAGCCGATCATCACCATACGTTAGAGATTGATATGAATGGAAATCGAACCCGAATTACTTGGTGTTTCAATTTTAATTATAACCATCGAGAGACGAAATAATAATAATAATAATAATACAAGAGACAAAAGAGTTGGGAAATCATACGTAAAGTCTTCTTAATTTATCAGGCTTATATCATTCAACTCAGCCCAATCTTTTCTCATCACTTGTGCCTGTTGGGCCTAGTTATCTTGGACCCTGTCTTCTTATATATCTTAGTTTAAAATTTAAACATAAGAATCCACACTATATAAACGCTGAGAGTACCCTTTTTGTGTATCACTTAATTTTAGAATGTCAATTTTTATTTTTTAATATTTTTTTTTAACTTCCCATTTTTTCAACTTCCACATCTCTTTTTCTTTTCTCATTTTGTTATTATTTTCTCATTTTTATACTTTTTAATATATAATTAATATATTTTTAAAATAATAATTTTTTAAAAATTTTAAATTAATTATACGCATACATGTGAGTGTGGTAGATATACTGGTAATAAAAAGCATGCAGACACAGACTCCGAGTTGATAGATCCGAATCACTCTGTGTTCCAACCTCCAAGCGATAAGACAGACAGACATACACTTGGTAATATATAAAAACCCGACCCGGATCCAAACTAATAGAGTGGGGACCAGCCAGCAATTTCTCGTTAACCTATTCGGGCCACCTAAAATTGAATTATTCGAATTAACTCCCAAATGTTTCGGCTTTAATTCAGATCCCCTTAGGCCTTAGCTTCTTTGTGGCTGCCTAAATTGGACTGTTGTAAAGCTGCACAATTTCACCCATTGCATCACTTACTACACATAAAGCTGCCTACTACCACTCATGATCTGAGTTGTCTACTTATATAATATTGTCTTGTAAATTATTATTATTATTATTAATGAATTAAATTTTAGATTTATATATAGTTATTAATTTTTTATTCGATCAAAAAAATTTCACATTTACCAATTGCCCATCTAATTGCCATGGCCACCCGTGATATTTTCACACGTATATAGCTATTATTTTGTTTAATAGATAATCAAAATAATGAGAATGGGCGATCAATACAATCATTTTTAAAAATATTTTTTAAGATATCTGATAGCATATAAGATATTACAATTTGTTGATGTTTTTTTTCAAGTACGAGCTTATAATAATTTAAAAATAAGATATTATAAAATTTATAATATGTTTTTTACAAAAATAGAGGGAATTTTATTGGTTTATTTTAAAAAATATAATCAACTTGTTCAGTTTAAATATATTTTCAAAGTGTATCTTTTTAAAATTAATATTTTATATTTTATAAAATAAACAAGTTTATGATATATTATTTTAAATAAATGTAGACAAACATCTCCTTAATTTCCATACTTATATAGCCTAATAGTCAATAGCATATGGTTATATCACACATAAGTGACCTTGAACTAATTTAATATTTTCTTAATAAAATTATTTAATTTCCTTTTCTCCACTTTACTCTCCATTTTTTTTATTGTATTTTGTTTTATCTACATTTTGATATATCTTACTTAATTTTTCCCTCTTTCTCTTTTTTTTATAACTTTATTTATTTTTTCTTTTGGATGACAATGTTATCATATGTAAATACATAAAAGAAATTTTATAATCTTACAACAAATTATATTTTTTTCAATTTATAAGTGTGATTTTGTTTGGAATATTTAAAAGTTCCACGCTGTCGAACTCATATTTAAAAGTTCAAGAGGCACAAAAATCAAGAGACATTTATTTTTGATTTTGCTCTTTAAAATTCACTATATAAATATAAAATGTTTCATCCCTTTCTCTCCTTCAATCCTCTCTACTTACTAAACTCCTTTTCCTTTATTTTCTTCCACCCTTTCTCAGTTTTCTTCTCCCTGTAGTCACTCCCCCGTTCCGCTGTGGGTTTTGGAGAAAGTTTAAGCCATTGCGATTTTGCTTTCGTGTCTAGAGAATAAATGAGTGTAGATTCTTTGTTTGGATATCGGCGATTCGTTGAGTATCGACAGTGACTGCTCTGGCGGTTGGGTGAGTGATTGATGCTTTGTCGTTTTACAGAGGTTCGAATGCTCTGATGGAACCGATCTGGAAGTACAATGAAGTCCCCACTGCTTCGAACTTCATCATTGCTGTCTACTTTGCAGTTGCGTTCGTTGCTGCGAGGTTTTTGCTCGATAGGTTTATCTATCGTGTAAGCTTTCTCTGTGTGTAGATGCCTACTTTCTGTTTATTTTTAGAATGTTTACTAGGAATGTTAAATATGTAGTGGTTTATGAGGTGCATTTTAGTGTTGTTTGTTGAATGTTGTTTTCCGAAATTTTTTGGATTCATATTATTCTGGAGAGCTAGCGGTTTTTTTTTTTTTTAAATGCACCTGGATATTGATAAATCTACTGATGAGGTCAATCTGTTTGAAGTAAAGAGTTCAATGAGCTTAGTGATGTTTGATGTGAACGCTTACGGCGTATTTCTTAGGCATTTTATTGCTGAGATTCGTTGTACTGGTATTCTAGTGTTTAACTTGTGATCTAACTTCACCCATAGTTGAGAGGTTCTGATTTGTTTTTAACACACATGGACATTAATAAGCTTCACGATAAGTGAAGGTATTGCACTGCGCATATAGCGCTGCAGTCTACTTGAAGGATGGAATGAAAAGGTAAGGTGTCTGGTCATGGTGATTTGAATAGCTTGTGTGTGCTTATGGCATATTTCTTGTCTTTTAATTTTCCTGATTTACTCTCTATGTTAAAAAAAATGGTTCAACTTTTCAAATGAATTCAATATACTACACTACTTTGACTGATCCTTTAAAGCACAGATGTTTCATATCCTTAACCTTGTACACTACTTCATACAGCGTCATTTCGGGTAAAAAGCACATGCATCGGATGAGCTTCCTGCCTGCATTTGACTTGAACTTTATATAAGACAGAATATTGGAACCTACCAAAATACGAATATCGATAGCTTGCAGTATCTATTCTAAGGTAGATGACATAATCAAACAAATTCCTAATAATACCAGATTAAAAGTTGGCAAAATATCATAATCAATTCTGAGGTGATGCTTTGCTCATAAACTGAAGCATCTAGTATTGCAGCTTTGTTGTATTTATGATATTGAGAGAGAAATTTCATGTGTACTTTATGCGAACACTATTAACACAAGGAAAAGAAAAGTGAAGCTAGCAAAGATTATGGTAAAAAATTATCTTGTTGAAATCATCACTGTTTAATATGATCTTGCTTCCATCTATTGCAGAGACTGGCAATCTGGCTGTTGGGCAGAGGAACCAATCAGCTCAAACTTAATGAGACAATAAGGGCAAAAATAGTGAAATGCTCAGAGTCCATGTGGAAGCTTACGTACTATGCTACTGTTGAGTTTTCTATTTTGGCAACTGCATACCATGAGCCATGGTTCACAGATGTAAAGCACTACTACATTGGCTGGCCTGACCACGAGCTGAAGTGAGTATAATATCTATGGTGGTTCTCTTAGCCATGAACATTTGGATAGTCTTATTTATCTTTTTGAGCGAGAACCTCTACGTTCTGGTGGTCAATGTGAAGCTTCGCCTGGTACTATTTGCTACTTGATGCAGTAATCCCTTAACGTGGTTTACAATCTGTAGGCTCTTTATATTGCTGCATGCTGAACAAATGTATTTTTGAGCTTTCATGGTCGATTGGGAGTGCTCTATGTAGGCACATAGGGCTTCATAAACTTCACTATAGTACGACTTAAACCACATAATCTATTTTCAGGTTCAGTTTGTTGTATCTAAATTAGCTGTGTATATCGCTCTTTTCAGGCTCTCCTTGAAGCTTATCTACATGTGCCAATGCGGGTTCTACATCTACAGCATTGCTGCACTCCTTATGTGGGAAACACGAAGGAAGGATTTCTCTGTGATGATGTCACATCATGTAGTCACTGTAATCTTGATTGGATATTCATACATCGCAAGGTATCCTTTTACTCAGCTACAGCTTATGGTTGCTGAAATATTGAGAAGATAGTTACAATATTTCAACAAATTACTGAAGAAATAATGTGAGGTGAGATTAGCGCATGTATCAATTAAGGTTTGCAGATCACCTCACACTTTGGTCCCAAGGTCTCAGGAAATGGATAAAAGTTATTCCCTGTGTGGCCTGCGTGCATGAGAAATATTTAAGGTTGATATACACTGACTGTGTCCTTTTCTGTTCATTGTTGGCATAGAGAACATTTTGTTTTGTGATAAGTCAGTCTTTGCCTTTAATTCTTCAAACAATCATGCTCCCCATCAATGTCAAATATCAGGCATAGCAGTTCACCTTTTTATGGTATTAACATTATCTATACTTGTTTCTTCACGAACTATTTTCAAATGTGTGGACAAGCCTATTCTACCACCTAGGCAATCCTGTGATCGGTGTTACAGAGAATATAATAGTATTAAACGAAATTGTTAGAAAGTAAACACTTAGAGTGTATATCATTTTTACTTTCTTTGATTGAATGAGTTTAAAAGTTAAAAATGAATGGCTTGACTCTGATTTCTTCAATCCTGATCACTTCTGAGAGAGTGGTACACCTGCTTTACAGTCATGTGGTGGATTCCATTGTTAAAATGAGAAAAAGGAAACCGATGTACTCTTCTTAGCACTCATAGAGCTACTCACCACACAATCTGATGAGTTTATCATCTTTCTAAATAGAGTATTGGATGTCCTTCCTTACAGGTTCTTTCGGATAGGAGCTGTTATTCTTGCACTGCATGACGCCAGTGATGTATTCCTCGAAGCTGCGAAGGTTTTTAAGTACTCTGAGAAAGAGCTAGGAGCTAGCATCTGTTTTGGTTTTTTTGCCTTGTCATGGCTTCTACTTAGGCTTATATTCTTTCCATTTTGGGTCATAAGATCATCAAGGTTGGTTTCAATTGATTCCACTAAGTTAATGTTTTCTTCCCATTAGTGTCATCCATGAAATAATTTTTCTGGTTGCTCTTTCTCAGCTACTACTCATGCCAAGTCATGCGCCTGTCAGAGCCATACTTACTAGCGTCATACTATGTCTTCAATACGATGTTATTTACGCTGCTTGTTTTTCACATTTACTGGTGGAAGCTTATATTGGCAATGATCATGAAACAGCTGAAAAGTAGAGGCAAAGTTGGGGAAGATATTCGATCAGGTATGCAGTCTTTCTGCTTTGTACTTGTGCGTAATGATTCATTGGCCTGCTAATTGTTCTTAAAGAAGTTGCATTCTGTGAGCAAGTTTTTTCTTGTCCATGCTCAGGAAGAGTTTCTTATGAAGCTTGTTCTTTTGAGTTGATTGCAAATTAAATACTTTCTGATAATTTTGTCATTGCAACCAAAATTTGAATCCTGCCTTCACATGAACAAACGTCCAATTCCAAATTTCTTAATTTGACATCTTCCAATCTCATAAAAGTGTCTTGCTACGTTTATACTAGTTTTGAGTAATTTGTTGATGATATCAAAGTCTGCATTCAAACTCCTTTTAAAACGCTTAGTTGGCATACTGGACGCAATTGGCGTTTAGTTGGTGTCCAAAATCGTAAGAGGAAAAGACTGTAATCTCATGCCGTCTAAGTATATTCCTGCTTGCTTGGGTTCCAGGGAGTTGCCAAGAGAATAATCTAAGTCAGATTATCTGAACTATCTATTCATGAATTAGTTAGGTCCTGCTCCACGCTCTTGCAAAACTACTGAGCCGCAACATAAAAGATTTCCTTAAGAAAAACTGAAAATAGATGGCCTTCTTAAACTTTTATGTTCCTAACTTTTTACCCTTGGAGAAAGACCCATTCATGCATATCTGTTGCTAACACTTCTCAATCCTTGAACAGATTCAGAAGATGATGACTAGCCTGGGAAAATTGCTTTTTGATTACTTGCGTGTTTGGTTCTGCAATTGATTGGTTTACTCAAGTAGTAATAGCTGAAATTCTACAGAATTTCATTCCCAATTCTTGTAATAGAAAATATAGGACTATCTAGCATTTCACATCTGAAAATATGTTTTCGCTGTAGGAATCATAGCTGCTTTCTGTATAAAATTTTCCTGCTACTAGCCTCCGTGAATATTAAACAGAAGATTTTACCTCAGCCATCTCATTCAAAATCCACAAATTTTTGATGTTGTAGTAGCACCATGGTTTAATCTTTTTTCATTGAGGTCTAACGGTTGCTGGTTGAATGGAGTTCGTCATTAGCAAAGCAAGTTCTTCTTGAATCATCTGTTTTCTTTGTTGACAGTTTATGATATTCTCTTCTATATATTATTGATCTAGTTAGTTTCAGAAATAGAGCGTTGATTGATGTTTGAACTTTGAAATACTACCTTATATGCATTGACTAATTACTAATAATTGGACTGGGTCTTCGTACGTGTTGTTTCCGTAGCTTTGGGCTCTCGCTCTAAAATCAAATTCATAAAATAGCCGGAGTCAATAGCATCCGCTTTTTTACCTTTACATGGTGTGTAATCATCAGAGATGGGCTCTTTAATCCCTTTCTCCTAGGGTAGGTGCCCAGACAAGGAGGTCAACTGTTACCATCCTAAAAATCATATCCGTCCGACCATAGGGCAGTGAGACCCTGCTTGTACCTGCCGTTCTGCGCTATCCTAGTCACCTTCAGCAATTTAGCTGATCAATTGATCCATTCAGCAATTTTGGATGAAAATGCCTAAAATTGGAAACATTATAAGCTATTTTTGTCCCTCCCCTATGGCTATGGATCCATCGAGTTTAAATGGAGTTCACAGCTCGGTCGGTTGGTCCCACTTCTTCTCCGTCAAAGATACTGCAGACTTGTAAGGGATCTTGGTTGACTTTCTCAAGTATTAAAAATCCAATTACATAATTCATATTTGGCAAATATCAACTCAAATTCTAAGAGAATTAGTCTTAAACTCAAACTAAATTTGAACGCGAGAGAAATTAAATATCATCATTTATGCAGAAAAACCCGAAGGAATTGGTGTTTGACTTGATAAAAATATAAGCACTTCACTTTGGCATGGGTATCATATATTATTACAGTTTTGTTTGAACAATTAATAGTCAGATTCTGATATTACGTAAAAAAGATAATTAATGAGTTTTGTCGATTAGAAATATCTAGTCATCCAATGTTTACTCTCCATCACGTAAGTCACATATATGAATTTAGTATGAAAACCTCATAACCCCTTGTAATATCATAACCTGATATTAATTAAATTGCAGTCATTTTTTTTTCTTTTTTATTGGGGGAAAAACCCGGAAAATAGTGTAAAAGAGAGAAATATAAATATGAGCTATTATATATTTGTCACTTTCTTACAGGTGAAGGACAATGTTTAACTAACTACCTTAACCATAAAGCCTGGCCCAATGGGCTCTCTCACACTTTCTCATTTCTTTTCAATCTTAGCTGTTGATCCTGGGCTTTTGTAAGCGATTGCATCATCAACCCCTCCCATCACCGTCCCCTTGGCAGTCAAAATTACCGTGTGAACACTCCCCACCCTGCCAACTCATCAAACTATCTGAATCATGACAAATCCACCAAACAGCGCCACGGAGTCGCATACCCCCCCCCCCCCCCCCCCCGCATCACCACCCAATTCCAATCCCCAAATTCCCCACGTGCTACCAAAAACAGCTTTCTTTAAGCCAAACCACCCCGTGTAAAAATAGTGTACGAGACTCTGAGCTGGCAGTTCTCGTATAAATATAACGCCCACCCTTTGACCTGTTTTCCCTATCGAAAATCTGAGGAATTTCGGATACCAATTTTAGTATTTCTCAGCAAAGTCAGCTCATCTGAAGGGATGCAGAGGTCAAACAAGAGAATTAAGCAGGAAGACAGTAATCATAGCACCACTAATAGCAGCTCCATGACGGCGGCGCTTCCATCTCCTCCGCCGCGGCTAACCAGTGAACAGGAAGCTTCTGTGATGGTTGCTGCCCTGAAGAACGTCATAACCGGTGCTTCTTGTTCGGAGAACGCCGCACAAGATTTCCAGTTCTCGTCACATTTCGGTCGTGGTGGCGCTTCCGGTGATGGGTTTTTCCCTGTTTCTGGAGATATGGAGACTTGCCGGTTCTGTGGAATAAAGGGGTGTTTGGGGTGTAATTTCTTTGATGAGGAGAAGAAGAGTAGTGATAAAAATGTCTCCGAGTCGGCGGCTGAGGGGAAGAAGAGGAAGAAGAAGAACTACAGAGGTGTTAGGCAGCGGCCGTGGGGCAAATGGGCTGCGGAGATAAGGGACCCCCGCAAGGCGGCGCGTGTGTGGCTAGGGACATTCGAGACTGCCGAGGACGCGGCGCGCGCTTATGATAGGGCGGCGATCGAGTTCCGCGGCCCTCGAGCCAAGCTCAACTTTCCGTTCTCCGATTACACCTACTCCTCCCCTTCCGCCGCCGTGACTACAGTGGCGAGTTCGTCTTTTCAGCCGCAGGAAAACGTGATCGAGTTGCAGAAGAAGAAACACCAAGAAAATGAAGATATGCTGAAACTTGGGACGACGAGTATTGACAAAAATCAGAAAGATATTTGGGATTTGACGATCGGAGAAGATGAAATTGAACAGTGGATGATGACGATGGATTTCAACAACGGCGATTCATCGGATTCTGCCAATGGCGGGAACGTTCTCAGTGTATAACGTAATAACAAAAATTCCTTTTTCTGTTTTTTCACAGGGGTTGCTCATTTTGGAATTTTTTAATTCAAATTTGAGCTTCTTCTCTGTTTAATTTTAGTAAGTCCGCCCAAATTTTCTAGTAAAAAATGATATTGTATCTCGTATTTCACTTAATATATACAAAATCATGTATATAAATATTGAAAATATACAGATGACAAAAAAAAAATTATATACGGGACTGTATATATCAAATATAACACGAGATGTAATATTATTTTACATTAGTAATCTAAATTGGTTTTTGCTTGTCATAAAAGTTATGATTGTGAAATTAGGTGTACGTTTTTGCATTTTCCTCTGGAAAATGTTAGTAGAAAAATCAAGATTGTTTTCTGGATTTTGAGTTTACTAATGAAATGTCATGAAATTATTTTCCTGTGTAACATTTTGTCTTAATTTATCCATTCTCTATGTACCAATCTTTATCTTCTTATCACATTCAAAATACAAAATATTTTAAATTTAACTTAATCTCAATTCAAAATTAAAATAACTTGTTTTTAACGTTCATAAAATGGTCCCTTCAATTATTTTATTTTATTTTTTAGGTATCAAAAAGTCAAAAAGATCTAATTATTTGAATTCGATCGCCCGACGAACAGTCCTCCCTAAACTAATGTGGTTAATAAATTCACTTTTTGAAATTATCAGTTATTTAGTTTGTAAATTAATTTCTTTATTTAAAATTATTAAATAGAAATTAAAAATATTTTAAATTTTATCGTTTCTTTTTTTAAAATGCTTAAATTAAATTTACTTAATTAAAAAATAATAAACACGCTGACGATTTCTATAATTTATGAATAAAATTAAATATATTAAATTATTTTCCAGATGGTGAAAGGAAGGTACTAAAATGCAGAAAAGTGCGTGACAAGAAGGCAACTATGGTAATAGCACCTGAGTGATGTTGACATCAAAGGATGGGTTCACGTCGGCCTAAGAACTTCAACACAATACTACGCCGTTTGCCTTTACAATTCACACGTGCTCCAAACTCGAAAGGATAAAATAATCGACACCATGAGCTGGAATTCGAGTAAATTAAGGCACTCAAATTCGGACAGAGTCATATTTAACACGTGCCCCCCTCTATATATATATATTAACATGTCATAATTATTAAAAAGGGATATTGGGGGGAGGGGAGAGCAGAGATTGAGGGTTTGCTGCTTGCGGCTTTTCATAATTAGTGGTGGGGTTTAGTAATTATTACTCATTCTCTATTTCTTCCATTTAATAAACTGATGATGTAATTAGTGTTGAGTTGAGTGGCGTCACATCCCATCCAATTACCAATATTTTCTTTCTAAACTATTGCACTAATCATCATTCCTCTTACTCTAATTACGCGTTATTATATTTCAATTTTAATTGTAACTTCTCAATTTTTCTTACAAAAATATAAATTTATTACTATAAAATAGAACAAATACTCACACAGTTTATTTTGAACTGTCTGCTTTAAATAAACTCAAAGCATTTCAATGTATATAACAGTTTTATATACAGTATGTTTTAAATTTAAATTTTCAAACACAAAAATAGTTCACATAGCGTAACACCCTTCCATGAGTACATCCCGTCTCTTTCTTTATCCCGATAATTCAAATTCAGTTTTTTACTAATATATTACACAGACGTTTTCCCCTGTAGCATTTATGACCATATGAAAAGAAAACAAAAAAGTGTGTAGTACTAGATAACACAAAACTTGAAAATACAAATTTTAATGAAAGTATTATGTCTTTGTATTTACGTAACCAGAGTTCTCGACTCAAAAGAGCACTACGTACGCGCTTAATAAGGCTGATACATAGTGTATTTTTTGTATTTCGACATATTAAAGAATACAAAATTCAGATTAATTTATTAAAAGATATAATTCGAGATATTATTCTACAGATTAGTGTAATTCTCTTATCCAAAACAAGATTACAATCATGTAATAACACAACAATGATCTTGTGAATACCCTAATCAACTATAGAATGCATGTTGGGGTGTGGGAAAAGTCATGTCCAATTCACACCTACCCCTTTTTGCCAACCTTAAAATTCTGTTGTCTTGATTACTCCATTAATATAAGAAAACACAACCAACATGTCAGAATACCAGGAATTATCACAAGACGTACGTTTGAGAATAATCACAAACGACACAATTATCAAACAATGAAAAGGATAGAGTGACACGTGAGTTGAATCTTAGCATAGCTGCATCTCACTATTTCTTCCTTCCCCCCACTAAATTCAAATTGGCTAATAATTATAAACTTTTGTATTACAAATAAGAATGAAAAGCACATGGGAATTAAGGTTCCCCGTTATTCACATGTATAATTGAGGGAATTTTGATTTAAATTATTAGGGTAGTGTGAGAATTAATGCGATATCAGTCTTTTATATAGAGGATGTTTAGCCGAGTTTATAAGTTATCTTTTCAAAATATTTTATAAGATACTTAAAAATTTATAAGATCTTGTTATTTTTTTTTTTTAAATTTATAAAATTTTAAAATAAGACTTTTGGATCTTATAAGCTATTCATAATAATTTGAAAAGCAAAATTCATCTAATAATTTGTGATTTTTTCTATCAGTCTTACAATATAATGAGCTTATTATGTCAAATACCTTAATATTTTATTTATCCAAAAATTTTAAATAGTATTTTAGTTGTTTGTCAGAAATTGTCATTTTAAAATTAATGATTTGCATTTATTTAATCATTTATCTGAAAAACATTCCGGTCGTGCTTTGTGTGTTTTCATGCTTCCTTTTTTTTTTTTTTTTAATATTCCATTGGTTAATATTTGAGTAATTAGCCTTAATTTGGCACGTTCTTTGAGTGTAGTGTTAGTAACATGTTATATTTTTGTCGTATTCAAATGTTAAAATTCAATCGCACTCGTTTTAATTCATACTTAAAAAGTGTCTCAAAATAGGTTTATAAGCTTTTTAAAATATCTTATAATAATATTTTTTAATCAAAATTTGTCATTTTTATATAATGATTTTCATTTAATCATTCATCTTAAAAAAAACATTATGGTAGTGGTTGGTGTATTTCCATGACTATTTTATTTTATTTTTTGGTTGGTTAATAGTTAAGTAAGGAGCCTGATTTGGCATGTTATTTGAGGGTTGTGTTACTATATATATATATATCTTATATTTATGTTACATAAAGTTTTTCAAAAAAAAATAATAATAATAATTCATAAGCTTATTTTAATTTTAATTTAGAGAATGTTCGGCACGAGCTTATAAATATTTTAAAACATATTATAAGATTCATGAGAGTTCATTAAATGTTATAAAGTGTTTGATAATTATTTTAGAAAAAAAAAAAGATGTTTAAGGAATTTATGAACTCTTTTAATAAAATTAAGGAGTCTGATGTGTATTAATAAAAAATATTAATTTGTAAGGGTAAATGAGTAATTTGATATGTATGAGGCATATACTAAACATATACAACCCACCACACCATATAATTTCCAACACTATTATAAATACCAAAATACTAATTTATAATGGAGGAGGACTATTTATTGATTGAGAATATTTTTTCTTGAAAACAACACCTCTTTCGGAAATGGCAAGTCACCTGGTGCGCAATTGTGCCGAGGTAAAGTTTTCGATTTTATTCTTTAGCAAAAAAACCTCGACCACATCATCGGCACTGTCTGTGGGAAACATTTACCTCGACACTGTGTATGCAAATCAGATCTCGAGCTTTGGCGGAATAAGACTCGCCTCGTGAACAGTCACCACCCCAGGAGGTAACCCCCCTGACTCATGAGCAAGTACCCCTCAATGGGGAGATTCCTCTTGAACATCGACATATCTTTCTCCTCTTTTGATTTCTTCAAAAATATTGTACTTCGAATTTTGAGTAATGGAGTTAGTTTTCTTGTCGTAATCCCGACAAACAAAACAAACTTAGACATAGAGATCCTTGAAGTTTCACGAGGACCCTAGAGGCAAAAATCGTCATTGTCATATAGACAAAAGCCGTTATTGCCCCGGGACCCCCTAAATGGAATTTTCATTGAGATCCTCGTCAATAATGTCGCCCCGAAAACTTTACATCCCTCTGAAGTTGGTGAAAGACCGACTCCGGGACATGAAGTATCCTTTGAGGCAACGTCCCCTCTTAAAAATATTAGAATCGAAAAATTTTACCCCCCCTTCCGAAGTTGGTAAAAATCTAACTATGAGGCTCCATCACCAAAGGTAAGAATTGTTTACGGGGAATCTCATCTCTTGAAGATGACGTTGAATTTCTCAAAATGAACGAAAAAATTCGGCGCGAAAGATGAATAAATTCTGAATAACCTCTATTAATAGAGAATGAGAGCAAATATTGTTAAGAAATATTTGATTTTGTAGTGGTAGGAGTTCCCATTTACCACTTTTTTGACCTGGGTTCAAAACCCAGGAAACGCAAAAATAAGCACCTCCTCACAACACTTGAAGACTCAAGCCGAGCTTCAGGAGGGCTCGCAGCCCTTGAGCTGGACTCGGGGTGGTGCACCCTGTTGGCTGGTATTGGCTGCTCGAGCCCCGGTGCGCCAGCTGGTATACCAGCTTGGGGCAATGCCCCGAGCTGGACGCGCCCCCGGCTCGGGCCCCGGTGCGTCAGCTCGAGGCATCATTCCTCGAGCTGAACTCGGGAGGCAGAGTGTGCCAGCTCGAGCCAGGCACCAGACGCTGTTGGTCTAGTATTCGCACACCTCCCAATGAATTGAAAATAATAAACGACTACCCACTCACGTGTTAACTCATTTTAGAAGACAAAATATTATACTGGATGGGCATATTCCATCCGAGAGTGGGGGGCTGTATGATGTGCATTAATAAAAAATATTAATTTGTAAGGGTAAATGAGTAATTTGATATGTATGAGGCATACACTAAACATATACAACCCACCACACCATATAATTTCCAACACTATCATAAATACCAAAATACTAATTTTTAATGGAGGAGGACTATTCATTGATTGAGAATATATTTTCTTGAAAACAACACCTCTTTCGGAAATGGCAATTCACCTAGTGCGCAATTGTGCCGATTTTATCCTTTAGCAAAAAAACCTCGACCACATCAGTGATATTGTCATTGTCAATAATGTTGTAATTTATAATAAATATTAATACGTAAAACATATTAGATACGTGTGTATAATTCAAAATATTATTATATTTATCTAATTGAATGGAAGAGAAGAAAAATAAAATGAATAACTAATCAGAGCTGATAATATGAATTAACTTGAAATATGCATGATGAAAAATTAATTTTAAGGATATAGTAAGAAAAAATAAGGGTATTTTAATAAATACACATGTTGTCTTACCAATAATGGTTATTATATGCCCCTGCTATTTAAAATAATTGTTACTTTTAAAACATTATATTTTACTTTTAATTAAAATATAAAAAATAAAAAAATTATAAAAAGTTAACGTTAGATAGCTCCGCAATTATGAACAGAGGGAGAAAATAAAAAAAAATATTAAAAAGAGAGAGAGAGAGAGAGAGAGAAACCAACACAACCGTACACAAGCCTTAAACCTGTATTGGGCCTGAAAATATTCGGCTGCAATTTTGGGCTTTAGTCGAAATCAAGTATGGGAAATAGAGTGTGGGCCTGCTTTAAGCACATGAATCTATTTTAATTGAAGGTCAGTTTACAAGAGTTGGCCCAAACTGTAGGAAACAGAAGAGATAATGGGCCGGGTCGAGACCAGCTGTCATGGGCCCAAATTTGTGGATAAGCCTAAAAGGCAGTCCATCATTTTCATTCTTGAATGTGATTATAGTTTGGGTTTTAGTCGAATAGTCGCGTAGCTGGGATCGCACGATTTTGCGTGTGTGTTTAACCCGATTTCTCCGCGCTGCAAACGCATCTAATTATTATTTACTTCGTCAGCAAGCAAAGATCGGTACGTGTCTGCGTCAGATGTACGCCAACTGGGTCTAGACCAACTAAACTCGCTTTGTATTACTCCACATAGTATAAAAAGGCACCGACCGGCCCCCAAATTGTCATTTCTCGTTCTCTCTCTAAATCGCCTCAAAATCAACGCCTGACAAGCTCTCAATCATCCGAATTCGAGTTCTCTGTTTCTCGCCGCGGTTTGAAATTTTAGGATTTTGACTTCTGCGAACTTTAAAGGGAGCTTTTTTGATCGGTTGGAGTATCGGGAGCGCCACCTACCATGGGCGGTTCGCAGAGTCGCGAAGGGCTCGAGCTTTCCGATTCGGAGTACTCGGACGACGACGAGGAGGAAAAGGAGGAGCAGGATTCCGGAAATTATGCGGATGCCGAGGATCGTACCCCGCAGGTCAGTGCAAAAGTACTGGATGAGGTTGATTCTAGGCTTCAGGCATTAAAGCTGAAATACCCGAAAAGCTCTTCCTCTGCTCCTCGGAAACCTAACGTTGGCCTAAAAAACGCCGTTAAGCTTTACCTTCACATTGGTGGCAACACGCCGAAGGCGAAATGGGTAGTTTCGGAGAAGTTGAGTTCTTATAAGTTTGTTAAGAAGTTGAAAATTGATGATGAGGACGATGATGAAGATGATGAACTGGGTATTCGTGAAGGATTTTGGGTTTTGAAAGTGGGAAAGAAAATTAAGGTTAAGGTTTCCACGGATATGCAGATGAAGTTTTTTGGGGATCAGAGGAGGGTTGATTTTGTCGATTGTGGAGTTTGGGCTTTGAAGTTTTTCAATGATGAAGATTACAGGAGCTTTGTGACTAAATTCCAGGACTGTTTGTTTGAGAATGTATATGGGTTGAGGCCTACAGAGGAAAATAAAATGAAAATTTAT